>NC_077246.1:52794919-52967419 GCF_947179165.1 Solanum dulcamara
GGTGAGAGCTCCTATGCTAATTAAGTTAGTGCCTCCCACTATCTCCTCGATGATGAAACATAGAGGGTATATAAATCTATCTCCTTCCTCTTGGCATATCCTTAATAAAAGTGCAATGTGTATATACGTGTGTGCAAGTTGGGGATGATCCCATGCATAAATCCCCGTGCATACTTCCTAACTCCTATCCACCTCCAGATACTAAAACTCCCACAATAGTTGAGTTATTGTCTCTCAAACTCCTATAGGGTGGGAAGTGATAAATATGTCAAGCCTATCCCTTTCTCCTTTCAACCTGGCTTAAGGATAGATGATATATGACAAGATCTCTAGAGTAATTCTATTCTTTAGCTCTGAATGTGATTTATGTCTCTTACTCACTTTCGAGTGACAAACTCTTAAAGTAGTTGAGCTACCTTTACTGAACCGTCTATATGTCGATTAGTAGTGGGATGTAAAGCTCCCATCTTAAAGACTATGGGATGACAGATGTCCTTGATTTCCTTAAGACAGTTGGCATTACCCTAAAATATGTCTACAACTCCTGAGACTTCACTTAATGTAGACCTAGGGGAACTCAAAGGGCACCTGAGATGATTATTATCCTAATCCATGAATGATAGTCTCTATGACTACCTTATTAAGTTTCATATTATGATCCACCTGTGCGTGGTTGATAATGACACCGAATCCCATAAAGGGTCGGGTATGGTATATTATAATGACACATAGTCCCATAAAAGGCCGGGTACGATATATGATAATGACACCGAGTCCCATAAAGGTGTGGGTACGGTATATGATGATAATGATACCGAGCTCCATAAAGGTCCGGGTACGGTATATGATGATTATGACATCGGGTCTCCTAGTGGGCCGAGTATGGTATATGATTATTTTATTATAACACCGAGACCCATAATGGGCCGGGTACGGTATGATAAGAGATGATGGTATGAGAGGGTAATGGTATGATAAAGATGCACATTACTCTCTTGACCGAGTCCCTCGCTAAAGGGCCGGATACGATAGATAGGCATGCATATAAAAATATAATGATGTATTTATAATGTATGAGATGATGCCGTATATGATTGTATGATGCCATATATGAAGATATGGTGACACTGAGTCCCACTGCGGGCCGGATACGATATATGAGGATGATATACATGCCCTCATGTTATAAGGTGCAGGTATAGTGTTTTACTAACTGTTACACTTGTGTCCTGCATCCTTCTTTTAGTTGTTGTGTTAATTACAATGTTTTATGCTTTATATACTCAGTACATGTATCGTACTGACCCCCTTTGTTTGAGGGGCTGTGTTTTATGACCGCAGGTACAGGTACACGTGCTGGAAATCTATCAGCTTAGGATTTTCACTCAGCTAAGTTGGAAGTGCTGCACCATTCCGGAGCCTAGCTTTTGGTGCTGATCTTTTAAAGTACATTTTGGTTTACTCAAGGGTACGGCGGGGGCCCTGTCCCGCCATATGATACCGTTACTATTCTTAGAGGTCTGTAGACATATGTAAGTGGGTTGTTTATGAATTTATTTTAGTTATGCCTATACAACATGTTGTAAATGTTTTTATATTATGATAGCCTTGTCGGTTTATGTGCCCTTTTGTGGTATGATACGAATGAAAGAGGCTACATGTATATGAAAAAGTTTTAACTCAATGAGGTTTTTGTGAATAATATCTCTTGTTCATAATTTGATTTGACTACAGTTGATAGGTATGTGTATGGGTGTCCAGGTCGGACCCTAGTTACAGCCCATGGGGTTGGGTCGTGATAGTTTCAAGCTCAATTATCCCAAGTCAAGAGCAATTTAGGGCTTCTAAATTCTACGGTATGTGGGAATTCATCCATGGATCCTTTCATCCATGGAGTCCCAAGGTTTTCTCTAAATTCTGTACATGAATTTTTCTTCTTAGACCTAATTTTCTATGGAATTGCATTGGGTCTTCTTAATTATGATTTAACTTATTATTATTGATCAAATTACACATAATTCACATCACATTGAATGATTTCAAGTTGATTTTTATCAACCCATGCCATATGCTATTTTCAAGTATGTTTTCAAGGAATTATGATCATGAACTCTATGGGATCTCAATGAATGTTTTATGAATGATTATTAAGGCTTATGAAAGGTTATGAATGATGTTTCAAGAAAGTATCTATAGTGTGAAAGGTAATTCTCACACACTCATGTTAAAGAGGTGAAATAACGTTCACACCAACTCCTGGATTCTTATGAATCAATCGTGTTTCTTATAAATCAATCATGTTAATGAGCTACTCCTATGATTATTTTATGATGAGGATTGATATATTTTATTGTGTTTCCTAATGATGTTAAAGACTATGATTTATGACTTCCATTGGAATAATGACTAAGCACCAAGAAGACTTTAAGGTGGGGTTCAGTCCGGTATCAAAAGTACCTACACAAGAGAATACTAGTAGCAACCTTTAGTCCCTAACCATGTTTCCCACATAGGTAAATCATGCCAATATGGACTAGCTAGTGGATCAACATATACGACCCCAGAAGTCAAAAAGTTGGAACCAAGAGGAAGTTGCCCAAAATGTTGACTGACCTCATGTTTATGAATCACTCTACGAATCATAGAACTTTCTATGACTTGTAAGAGTGAGTCCCAAGAGTCTATCAGGAAAAGCCTTAGATGATACCCTATGACTCAACAAGATGAGTCATAGAAGTATCTACGATTCGTCAAAGCTAGTCATTTCAGAAATTTAGAGAATCCAAGTTTATAGGTTTCAAGACCTGCAGGATGAATGCACATTATGATTCATATATTTAAAAATGAGTGGTAGAAATGACTCATTCAAAAACTTTAAAGACTCAAATTCAGGATCTTTTCTCAGACCTGCAAGACGAGTTGTAATGATGACTTGTCGAAACTCTTATACCTCATATAAAAGGACTCATAGGGTCAAAACTGAGTTTTAATAAGGGGTATTTATATCATTTTCCAAGTTCGGTCAATGAACCAAGACACAATTATGGCTAAGTTCAAGCCTATATCTACCTAATCCTTTGAAATTCCCTCATTCTAAATAAATCTTCAAAAATTTCTAAAGCAAGGACATAATTCTCTCAAGGATACTTCTCCAAGATACAAACTAGGGTTTCAAATTTTCTTCAAGGTTTATTCTCAATTATAAGTGATTTCAATTAAGGTATATGGGGATTAATCCATGGTTTCTTTCCACCCATGGAGTCCCAAAGTTTTCTCAAAGTATTCTTCAATTTTCAAATGGTTTATGACCCCTAGTTTTGATGAATTGCATTGAGCTATTTTAATTTCATTTTGAATTATTATCAATAATTATTCTAAGCATGTTTCTACATGAATTGCAAGATTTTAAGTTAAATTATGAATGCCCATGCATAAAGCTATTTCCAAGTTATGATTATGAAGTTAAAGAGGATTTTCATGAGTTGATTATGAGTTTAATGATGTTCAAGAAAAGTTCTATGATTTAAAGTTGAGATTATGAATTTAATGATGCAGTTATGATGATGATCTGTTATGATCAAAGATAGTTATTATGGTGTGATACGTGCAATTCTCATACAATCATGTTAAAGATAGTGAGAAGAACAATTCTCATTGAAGTTATGGATTTCTATGAATTACTAAAGTTAATGAGCTATTCCTAATATATTTTGTAAAGATGGATTGATAGATAGTTACTATGTTTCCCTATAAGGTTTATGATCATGTTTTAATGAATTCCATTGGGATATTGACTAAGCACCAAGAGGATTTCTAGGTGGAATTCGATCCGATAAGGTAGTTAGTTATCCAAGTGAATCCTAGTAGAAACCTAAAGTCCCAAACTACGTTGCCCGTATATGATTGCTTTCATAGCCTAGCTAGTAGATCAACATATAGCACAGTTGAGTTGAGTAGACTACAATGAAGAAGTATACCCTCACAAGGTAGCCTTCTCTTCCTCGATATGGGTTACATCAGATTACATGTTATAGCTCGCATGATCTTAAGATGTCAGTTAAAGGTCTTATTTCACACAAGTTGAAGGTTAAATATTATTAGATTTACTATAAAGTATTATGATGCATTGACCATGAGTTTGCACATGTTTTCAAATGCTTGTAAGCTTTGCTCATGTTCATTATGTTGGTCATGCATCTTATGTCATATTGATCATGTACCATTAATTATTTATGCATAACTCACATAATTATTACCTTTTATGTACTGATATATATTATTCCTACATTGTCTCATAATATAGGGGTGGACCTCAATCATCTAATCGTGGCTAGAGTGCTTAGTTTCTCCAAGAAGTTTGTGAGTCCTCATATCATTGAGGACACGACTTTCTTTTCATATTGTTTCATTGGATTTCTTGTTATGTTTTGGGTTAGGTAGGAGCTGCATGTTTAGATGATGTTGATGTAGTCCCTTTGGACATTGATTGAGTATTTCTATCCCTTAGACCCATTCCCTTGTATTCTTACTTCTGCTTATTTACCATGTCACGGCTTTACCCTAGTTCAGTCGTATCAAACTTAGTATCATAGCACAAGGTTTAGAAGTGTCTTAGGGAGTTTAATATGCCATATCGAGTAGAGTCTTATTCATTGGTGTGAAGTGTGCTGTATCCATGAATAGGAGGCTATAAAATGTCTTCGGAAATAATCTAATTTCTTTCACAATCTTTGTCGTGCAGTAGAGTGGTCACTAATTCTTTCCCTCTAACGCTTGTTGTTTGGGATTTTCAAAAAATCCCTTCATAAAGATACACCGCTAGAAAACAATATGGTTGAAGAGGAGAAACAAGCTCCAAATGAACCCTTGAATGACCAAGTCTCCAATGCCTAGTTTTAAGTGGCCTTTAAAGTACTTTCTCAAGCCTTTACGGCTCAAGCCTATCATGAGGTGGTTGCTCCCGTGAACTCAAATATGGGTATGGCGACAAAAAAAGTTCGTGATTTTATGAGGATGAGTCCTCTAGAGTTTTGGGGTTCTAAGGTGGAAGAGTATCCACAAGAGTTTGTTGATAGCATTAACAAGATTGTGGATATTATGGGGGTTAAACCGGATGATAGGGTGGAGTTGGCTACATATCAATTGAGGGTGTTTTTCAAATTTAGTTTGATCAATTAAAGAGTCAGAGGCCTACAGAGGTGGATCCCGTGACTTAGGAAGAGTTCAAATGAGTGCTTTTTGATCACTTTTTTCCATTAGAGTTAAGTGAGGACAAGGTAGAAGAATTCATCAACCTTAAGCAAGTTGTATAAGTGTGAGAGAGTATGCCCTCAAGTTTACCAAATTATCAAAATATGCTCCATTCATGGTTGCCGACTCAAGAGCTCGTATAAGCAAATTCGTGTTGGGTGTATTGGATATTATTTCTAAGGAATGTAAGATGGCCATGTTGATTTGAGAAATAGACATCTCTAGACTTATGACTTATGCAGAGAAAATACAGAGTGAGAAGCTAAAGGAGAAAACTAGGGAGTCCAAGAAGGCAAAGACCAATGGTGGTGATTCCTCTCATGGTAAGTCCGGAGGTAGTGGACGTCTTCATATTTGCCAAAGGTACTCCAGAAAAGGGTATTAAAATATCACTACTCCAAGGTTAAACAAATATAGGGTGCCCAACCCTAAGCCTTAATGAGGTTCTCCTATTGGCCAAGTTACTCCTGCATGCAAGAAGTGTGGGAATAAGCACAAGGGTGAGTGTATATCGGGTTTTAATATGTGCTATTGATGTGGTAAGCTGGGTCATCATGATAAAGAATGTAATGTCAAAGATGGTCTTCCTTAAGGCGAAGTTGCTCAAGGTGCTCAAGTGCAACTGAAAGGTGGTCAATGCAATAATTGGTTTTATGCTCTTTATGGTAGGAAAGAAGTGGAGAAGACTCCTGATGTGGTTACCAATGTGTTATATATATTTCACTATGATGTTTATGCCTTACTTGATCTGAGTGCAAATTTGTCTTTTGTTACTCCTTATGTAGCCATGAGATTTGATGTTAGCCCCAAAGTATTGTTGGACCTTTTTTCCATTTATACTCCCGTAGGTGAGTTGGTTGTGGCTAAAAGAGTTTACAGAAGTTTTCCAATATTAGTTTTTCAAAAAAGGTACCCTATGTAATCTAGTTGATCTTGAGATGACTGATTTTGATGTTATCCTTGGTATGGATTGGGTATATGCATGTTATGATTCTATTGATTATAGGACCCAAGTGGTCAAGTTTCAATTTCCTAATGAGCCATTCCTAGAATGGAAGGGTAGTAATTCCATGTTTAAAGGTCAATTCATTTCATGCCTTAAAGCTTGGAAAATAATTTCCAAGGGTTGTATCTACTATCTTCTGAGGGTTAAGGATAGAAATTCCAAAGCCCCTACTCTACAGTCGATCCCCATTGTTAACGAGTTTCCACATATATTTCTCGATAATTTACCTGGTGTCCATTCTAAAAGGGAAATTGACTTTGACATAGACCTTCTTATGAGTACTCAACCTATTTCTATTCCTCCTTACAAAATGGCTCCGACGAAACTAAAGGAGTTAAAAGATCAATTGAAAGATTTGTTGGACAAAGGATTCATTAGGACAAGTATATCCCTATGAGATGCTTCCGATTTGTTTGTTAGAAAAAAGGATGGTTCGCTACGTATGTGCATTGAATACTGACAACTGAAAAAAGTAACCATAAAGAATAAATATCCAATTCTGAGGATAGATGATTTGTTTGACCAATTACAAGAGGCAAGTTACTTTTCTAAGGTTGATCTTTGTTCCTATTATCACTAATTAAGGGTGAGGGAGTGTGATATTGCAAAGAGGGCATTTTAAATAAGGTATGTCCATTATGTGTTCCTAGTTATGTCATTTGGTTTGACCAATGCCCCCATAATATTCATGGATTTGATGAATATGGTGTTCAAACAATAATTGGAAATGTTTGTAACTGTGTTTATTGATGACATTTTAGTTTACTCTCAAAATAAGGAAGAGCATGCTAATCACTTGAGGATTGTGTTGCAAACTATAAGGGAAAAGAATTTATTTTCCATGTTCGATAAATGTGAGTTCTGGCTAATGGAGGTGGCTTTTTTTGGTCATATTGTATCTGGTGAAGGGATCATGGCCGATCATAAGAAAATCGAGGCAGTTAAGAATTGGCCTAGACCGTTGTCCCCTTTGAATATTAGAAGTTTCTTGGGCCTAGTCGGATATTATAGAAGATTTGTAGAAGGTTTTTCATTCATCTCATCACGTTTGACTAAGTAGACTCAAAAGAAGGTGAGGTTTCAATAATCGGAGGCTTATGAGAAGATTTTCCAAGAGTTGAAGGATCGCCTTACTACAACTCCTATTTTGAACTTATTAGAAGGGTCTGATGGTTTTGTTGTGTATTGTGATACTTCAAAAATTGGTATTGGTTGTGTTTTAATGATGGTAAGGTGATAGCCTATTCTTCTAGCAACTTAAGGTGCATGAATGAAATTATCTGACTTATGACTTGGAGCTAGCGACGGTTGTGTTTGCTTTAAAGATTTGGAGACACTGTCTTTATGGTGTCCATGTGGATGTATTCACCAACCATAAGAGTTTACATTATGTGTTTAAGAAAAAAGATTTGAACCTTAGGCAAAAGAGATGGCTTGAATTGTTAAAGGACTGTGATATGAGTGTGTTTACTATTTGGGCAAGACAAATATAGTTGCCGATGCCCTTAGTCGGTTGTCCATGAATAGTGTTGCACACATTGAGGAAGGTAAGAAAGTATTAATCAAAGATGTTCATAGATTGGCTTGTTTAGGAGTGCCCTTAGTTGATTCTAATGATGGAGGCGTTCTTGTGTATAATTGTTTGAAATTGTCTCTTTTGGCAGATGTTAAGGCCAAATAAGACCATGATCTAGTGTTAGTGGAGTTAAAGAAGTCAGTTACTAAAAAAGCCATTGAGGCTTTCTCTTAAGGGGGGATGGTGTATTTCATTATCAAGGTCATTTGTGTGTGCCTAATGTAGATTGTTTAAAAGAGTTGATATTGAATGAAGCCCATAGTTCCCAATATTCGATTCATCTGGGTTCTACCAAGATATATCGAGATTTGAGGGAAGTGTATTGGTGGAACGACATGAAAAATGGCATAGCGGAGTTTGTGGCTAAGTGTCCAAACTGCCAACAAGTTAAAGTTGAACATCAAAGGCCAGAAAGTTTAGCCCAAGACTTTGAAATTCCTACTTGGAAGTGGGAAGATGTGAATATGGACTTTGTAGAGGGTTTGCCTAGTAATAAGAAATAACATGATTCCATTTGGGTTGTCGTAGATCGAATAACTAATTCGGCTTATTTTTTACCGGTTAAGACTTCTTATGGTGCTGAAGACTATGCTAAATTGTATGTTCATGAATTGGTAAGACTTTATGGTGTTTCCTTGTCAATTATATCAGACTAAGATACTCAATTCACTTCACACTTTTGGAAGTTATTTCAAAAGGGTCTTGGTACAAAGGTTAAGTTAAGTACCACTTTGAATCCTCAAACCGATGGTCAAGCCAAAAAAATGATCCAAACTTTAGAGGATACATTTAGAGCATGTGTGATTGATTTTAAAGGAAGTTAGAATGAGAATTTTCCATTGATTGAGTTTGCCTATAATAATAGTTATCACTCTAGCATCTTAATGCTCTTTTTGAGTCATTGTATGAGAGAAGATGTAGGTCCCCTGTGGGATGGGTTGAAGTAGGTGAGATGGTCCTTGGTTGGTCCATATTTAGTAATATATGCTATAGAAAAGGTGAGACTCATAAGGGAGAGATTAAAGATGGCTCAAAGTTGTCAAAAGTCCTATTTCGATGTTAGGAAAAGAGAGTTGGAATTTGAGGTGGATGATTGAGTCTATTTGAACGTTTCACCCATGAATGGTGTAATTCAATTTGGCAAGAAAGGGAAGTTGAGCCCTAGATATGTTGGACCTTATAAGATATTAAGACGTGTTGGAAAGGTGGCTTATGAGTTAGAGTTACCATTTGAATTGGCTATGGTTTACGTGGTATTTTATATATCTATGTTGAGAAAGTTTGTGTGTGATTCGAATTCCAATGTACCATTGGAAGATATGATTTTTGAAGAGAATTTGACTTATGAGGAGGTTTTGGTGGAAATATTAGACCAGCAAGTTAAGAAGTTAAGAAACAAAGAAGTAGTGTCCGTCAAAGTATTATGGAAGAGTCAACAACTAGAAAGTGCTTCTTGGGAAGCGGAGGTGGATATGATGAATGATACTCGTACCTCTTTCCCTCTACTCAAGCATCACATAGTAAGTTGTTCTTAATCAAGCTAATTGAACTCTTACATATTCAGTTCCTCCTATGTCATTCATGTGCATTCATGTTCATGAAAGTTGATTATTAAGTCATGTTCTATGTTAATGTTTGAAAATTTTGTGTTCTATGCATTTTAAGGTGTCATCATGATCATTTTGGGTTGCTAGTCCTCTTTCCGTGTCTTTTCTATGCTAGTTGAACTTCATTCGAGGATGAATATTTCCAAGGGGGATATATTGTAAGACTCCAAAAGTCGAAAAGTTGGAACCAAGAAGGAGTTGCCTAAAATGTGGACAAACCTCATGTTTCTGAGTCACTCTATGACTCATAGAGCTTTCTACGACTGGTAAGAGTCAGTTGCAGAGTGAGTCCCAAGATTCTATCCAAAACAAGCCTTAGATGACACCCTATGACTCAATATGATGAGTTGTAAGAGTGTCTACGAGTCGACAAAGTGAGTCATTTCAGAAGTTCAGAGACTCCAAGTTTCCAAGTTTCAAGACATGCAAAATGAATGCAAATTACGATTTGTAAACTTAAAAATGAGTCATAAACATGACTCGTACAAAAAATTCTGATATCAAATTCAATTTCTTTTCTCAAACCTGCAGGATGAGTCGTAATGGCGACTCGTCAAAACTTTTATGACTCGTAAAAAGGGACTTGTATGGTCAAATTTGGGTTTTAATGAGGGGAATTTGTTTTATTTCCCAAGTTCCGTTCAATGAACTTAGAAACAATTATGGCTAAGTTCAACCTATATCTACCCAATCCTTTGAAATTCCCTAATTCTAAATTATTCTTCAAAATTTTCTAAGGCAAGGACATAATTCTCTCAAGGATTCTTCTCCAAGCTACAAGCTAGGGTTTCAGATTTTCTTCAAAGTTTATTCTCAATTCTAAGTGATTTCAATCAAGGTAATTGGGGATTGATCCATGGGTTCCTTCCACCCATGGATTCCCAAAGTTTTCTCAAAGTATTCTTCAATTTTCAAATGGTTTATGAATCCTAGTTTTGATGAATTGCATTGGGCTATTTCTATTTCATTTTTAATTATTATCAATAAATATTCTAAGTATGTTTCTACATGAATTTCATAATTTTAAGTTAAATTATGAATGCCCATGCATAATGCTATTTCCAAGTTATGATTATGAAGTTAAAGATGATTTTCGTGAGTTGATTATGAGTTTAATGATGTTCAAGGAAAGTTCTATTATTTAAAGTTGAGATTATGATTTTAACGATGGAGTTATGATGATTATCAATTATGATCAAAGCTAGTTATTATTGTGTGATAAGTGCAATTCTCACACAATCATATTAAAAATGGCGATAAGGACAATTCTCATCGAAGTTATGGATTCCTATAAATCACTAAAGTTAATGAGCTATTACAAGTATGATTTGTAAAGATGAATTAATATATAGTTACTATCTTTCCCTATAATGTTTATGATCATGTTTTAATGAATTCCACTGGAACATTGACTAAGCACCGAGAGGACTTCTAGGTGGGGTTTAGTCCGATAACATAGTTAGTTACCCAAGGAAATCCTAGTAGAAACCTAAAGTCCCAAATTACGTTGTCTGCATAGGATTGCTTTCATGGCCTTGCTAGTGGATCCACATATAGTACAATTGAGTTGAGTTGATTACCATGATAGAGTATACCTTGGAAAGGTAGCCTCCCCCTTCTCGAAGTGAGTTACATCAGATTTCATATTATAGCTCGTATGGTCTTAAGATATCGGTTTAAGGTCTTATACCACACAAGTTGAGGATTAAAGATATGAGATTTACTATGAAGTTTTATGATGCATTGACCATGAGTTTTCACAAATTTTCAAACGCTTGTAAGCTTGACTCATGTTCATTATGTTGTTCATGCATCTTATATCATATTGATCATGTCCCATTACTTGTTCATGCATAACTCACATACTTATTACCTTATATGTACTAAAACATATTTTTCCTACATTGTCTTATAATGTAGGGGCAGACCTCGATTATCTGATTCGTGGCTAGATTGCTTAGTTTTCCCAAGAAGTTGGTAAGTCCTCATGTCATCGAGGATATGACTTTAATTTTTCATTGTTTCATTAGCTGTATTCTTATGTTTTGGGTGAGATAGGAGCTTGTCCTAACCCCTCGTCAAAGATTAGAATAGAGGCATGTTTAGACGATGTTGATGTACTCCCTTCGGACATTGGTTGAGTATTACTTTTACTTATTTTCAATGTTTTGTTTACCTTATGAATGCAATGTGTGCTAAGATGGCTTGGTTGAGATACCTTATAATCCTGATCGCCATGTCACGGCTTGGCCCTTGTTCGGGTCGTGACACCACATATAGCTCATGATGTTATGATGTTCTCGCGGAGTCTACCTTGGAAAAGTAGACTCTCCCTTCTCGTTGTAGGAGTTACATCAGGTTCCATGTTATATCTTTCATGGTCTTATATGTCAGTTAAAGGTTTGATACCAAATGAAAAAGGTATAAGTCCTCATGATGATGTTTTGATATATTGACCACATGACTATGATGTTTAAATGTTTTCAAGGTTTTTCTCATGTATTAAAATATTGGTCATGCATCCCATGTTCATATTGATTGTGTCCTAATTTTATTGTTCATGCATATTTCTCACTCACTTAGTGCATTCCATGTAGTAACACATTCATTTGCCTACATTATATCATAATGTAGGGTCCGATGATCACAAAGATCCTACTCTTGGCTAGAGTTGAGCTTACTTACTCCTATTGTTGGTGAGTCCTCATGATTTGAGGACAAGACATTATGTTTTCATTGCTTTTTATGAATTTCTCATCATTTATATTGGGTTAGGTAGGAGCTTGTCTTATGCCCCCATCTATACTAGTAGAAGTATGTTTGATGTTATGTAGTCTATGTGGTCTTCTCATTTTGAGTTAGAGACTTATTCTCTTTAATTGAGACTATTCTTGTTGATAATTTATTTTTGCTTCTATATTTAAGTTTTATTGCTTTATTTACCTTATGTATGCTCATGAATGATATGCTAAGAGGCTTGATTGGATTACTTTGAATTGTCAATCTCCATGCACACCTAAGGCCTAACTTGGGTCTTCACAGACTTATTCTCATATCTTCATGCTTTATTCAGTTAAGTTACTTCATTATTTTTGAAAGTATTCTTTTTAGTGAATATATTTCCTTTTAGCTACTTTACATATCCTACATTCCACGTATTGACGCCATTTGTTGCTGCATTAGTTTATGATACAGATACAAGTATTAGAAATCCTCAACAGGCACATCATTTGAGGTCACATTCATCCAGTTTTTTGGTGAGACTTCTTTTTTATTTGGAGGAACTCTTATAGTCATATATTTATAAGACCTTTGGGGTAGTCGTGTGCCTCTCCTAGTAATTATTCAAAGTCATTAGTTGCTTCCTAGACTGGAGTATAGGTTTGTTTTCAGTTCTTTGAGATTATATTTTAAACATCAAGTTATACTATATTCAACATATTTTGAAACTATTATTTGATATTTATGCTTTTTGTAAGACCCTGTAAGTCAGAAAGTTGGAATCAAGAAAAATTTTGAACCCATCCATGTGAATGAGCCACTTTACAATTCAGAAGGTTGGGTCGTAGAGCGACCCTTCAAGAAAAACTGGAGTTCCCCTTAGGAGAGGTTCTACGACCTTCTAGGATGAGTCGTCCTCGAGAAGACGGGTTGTAGAAACCCCTCATAAGCTAAGTTCATAGGCCTAGTTTCAAGGACCCATTAGGGCCAAGTGTACGGACTTGCAGGATGGGTGATAGAAGCTCAGACGAGTTGTAATAATCACTCGTTGATAAACTTCATTGACTTGAATTTTGCAGTTTTTCAGACCTATAGAATGATCCTTGAGAATGGAACATTTCTGAGAGGATGGGTAGTATTCAATGTCCGTTCATAAACTTTAGAGACTTGGATTTTATAGGCTTTGGGGACATGCAAGACGAGCCCAAGAAATGGGTCATTTCCTTGAGGACGGATCATATACATAAGTCATTCCTAAACTTTAGAGACTATGTTTTAGGCTCTTTTCCCAGGCCTATAAGAGGGGTCGTTGTCATGACTTATCGTTACGACGATTACCCATAGAAGGGTCTCGTAGGGCCAATTTTCCAAATTTAATGAAGTGCAATTGTGTCTTTTCCAAAATTCGATTCAACAAACCAAGAAATTTTTATGGCCAAATTCAAAGTCTGTAGACACTCTTGTCTCCAAGACCCCCACCTATTAAATTCATTCTCTAGAAATTTCCAAGGAAAGAACTCACAAGGTTCCTCAAGGTTTCTCTCCAAATTCAAGCTAGGGTTTCAAATTTCTTCAAGGTTCTTCTTCAATTCTTAGTGAATTCAAGAAAGGTATGTGGGTTTTCATCCATGGATTCTTTCACCCATGGAGCCCAAATGTTTTCTTAACTTGATATTTCAAATTCTAAATGGTGAATTCTTATAGGCTTTTACATGATGATTTCAAATGCATATACTATGGTATGCTTGAAGTTTATTTACCTAGATTGATATATATTGACTCTACATTTCATGAAATAAATGATTTTGTTAGTGTTCTTATATAAGGGCTTTAAAGTTAGCTTTAAAGTGTATATGGTGGGTTGTTTTAAGATGTTTCATATGATGCATTTCCATCACTCTCATACATTAAATGTATTTGAAAGTTATACAAAATGAACCCACCTACTCTTATTATGTTGAAATGAAGTTGAATTAAAAGTTTTGACTCCAAATGAAAGTTTATGAAGAAAATGCCTATGTTTAAGGGTGTCTTGTGAAATGATTGAATGATGATGAAAGAACTTTTACCCAAAGAAAGGATTCAATGTGAAAGGACAATTCTCACATATTTGAATCAAATAAAATGTTTTAATGAGCTTTTCCACCTATGATGATTTGATGTCTAAAGTTATATAATGCTTATGTTATTATGACATTTAAATATTATTTCGTGGGATTGACCTAGCAAAGAATATAGCGTGTAGATGGAAACTCGACCTAAGCGGTCCTTATGTAAATTATCATGTTGCATTATCTATGTGCTAACATAGCTTGTATGGTCTTAAATGTCGGTTAAGATCATTTCCCCATAAAATAAATATTTTAAGGATTCATATGATGATTTCTCATGCATGCATTCACTTATGCATATTGCCTATATATGTCTCTCTCTTATGTTCTTTATTTCATAGCACACTCATATACTTAGTACATTCAAAGTACTAACACATACTTTGCTACATGATATCACCTTGTAGGGACCGGTGTCACTCCACACTCTCCTTCTTATGGCTAAGTTGAGTGTTAAAGGCTACCAGTTTGGTGAGTTCCCATGTTTCGGGAATAACACTCCTATCTTATCTAGCTTATGTTATATTTAGACACTTAAGTTTGGTATTTTGACTTAATTTAGAGGGTGAGCTAGGGACATATCTTAGCCTCCGCCAAATTTTAATATAGAAGTTATTGTTGGATATAGTAAATGATGTTATTTTGTCTTCGACTATTATTAATGTGAAGCCCCTTAATCCCTATATCCCTTATGTTTCTGCTCAATTTGTTTATCAATACCAATAAAATTCTTAATGAATGCTAAGACGGTTGGGTGAGGTACTCCGGGTGTCTTATTCACTATGTCACGTCTATGCCCTAGGCTTGTTTTATGAAAAACTTGGTATTAGAGCATGAGGTTTTGAAATAGTCCTCAGATTCCAACATATCACGTCAAATAGGGTCTTATTCATGGTTGTGTAGCACACCACTACTATGAATAGGAGGCTATGGACATTTAGGAAGGTCTTCACTTTTTTTAATTCATGTCATTCCTAGAGTGTCCTATATTTTTCTCTAACTAACAACCAATTTTATATTCTTTAGATAATGCCTCATGGAAGAAAACCTCCAAGGGCAAGGGTTGACGATGAGGACCAAACTCTTCCTGTTTCGGATATCCCACATTGTGAGGAAGGGGTAACTCATGCCAAGTTCTGGAATATCATCATATTATTATCTTAGGCTGTAGCCCACCAAAGTAATCAAGGTGTCACTCCACATTAAGTGTAAATTTTGGCCTCTCAGATTTAGGATTTTCAAAGGATGAATTCGCCCGAGTTCGATGGTTCTAAACTAGATAAGGAATCTATGGAGTTCATTGATGAGGTATACTGGATTGTGACTATCATGGGTGTGCCACCGAATGAAAAGGTCGATCTAGTGGCCTATCAATTCAAAGGTGTGGCTCGAGTGTGGTATAAACAATGGGTTGTTGGGAGGGATAAGGAAATAGGTCTGATAGGATAAGAAGAGTTCAAAAGTACTTTCCTAGACCATTTATTTCCATTGGAGTTAAGGGAGGACAAAATCCAAGAGTTTATAAACCTCCATCAAGGAAGTATGAGTGTGAGAGAATATTCCCTCAAGTTCACAAAATTGTCCAAGTGTACTCCCTTTATGGTCTCTGACCCCCGGGCAAGGATGATAGTTTATTTCCGTTATTTTGAAAGTTGTGTCCAAGGAGTGCAAAACAACCATGTTGGTCAAGGGGATGGACATCTCTCAGTTGATGACTTTTGCTGAACAAATTAAAGAAGAGAAGTTGAGGGAAAGGTCTAGGGGAATAAAAAAGGCTAGAGTGGATAATGGAGGGTTTAATCTTCAAAGGTCCAGGTATGGTAGCAATAGCAAAGGATAAAGTGCTCAACGGTTCATGGGACAAGGTTCCACCAATACTACTCCTCCTAAATTCAATAAGGACAAAGATCCCAACTCAATGGTCCGAAGAGATAACATTGGTACCCAAGCTTTTCCCCCATGTAGAAAGTGTGGGAAAACCCACAAAGTGGAGTTTTTGGCAGGCTTAAACAAGTTCTTCAAATGCGGCAAGCCGGGTCATCATGCTTGGGATTGTAGAGGTGGTGGCAGTGGTAGGACTCAAGGCCAAGTTTCTCATGGACAAAAAGACTAAGGAGGTGGCCAACACACCAATCATTTCTATGCATTGTATGGGAGGCAAGAGGCTGGGGAAGCACCAAATATTGTTACCGGTAGGTTAAGGACCTTTACTAATGTATATGCATTGTTGGACCCGGATGCAAACTTGTCATTAGTTATTCCATTCTTAGCTAATATATTTGATATATTGCTTGAAATGTTAGTAGAGCCTTATTTGGTGTCTACCCCCGTGGGTGAGTCGGTGGTGGCTAGGATGGTCTATAGGGATTGTCCCATGTCCTTCTTATATAAAGTTGTTCCTTGTGATCTTATATAGTTTAACTTGGTAGATTTCGATGTCATCCTTGGGATGGATTGGTTGCATGCATCTTACGCTTTCATAGATTGTAGGAATCGTCGAGTCAAGTTTTCATTCCCAAATGAGTTTATTTTTGAATGGGAGGGTTATGATTCGGTGGTGAAGGGTAGATTCATTTATTGTCTCAAGGCTCAAAAATTGATTCATAAGGGTTGTATTTACCACATAGTGAGAGTTAGGGATGTCGACTCCAAAAGTTCTCCTTTTGAGTAGGTCCCCATAGTCAATGAGTTTCCCAATATCTTTTCCAATGACCTTTCCGGTGTCCCTTTCAAAAGAGAAGTTGATTTTGGCATCGATCTCCTCCCCGATACCCACCCTATCTCTATTCTTTCTTACCGAATGGCCCCGGTGGAATTGAAGGTCATGTATTTTGCTGTGGGGTTTCCTTGTTCTATTTGTAAGAAAGAAAAATGGGTCACTTCAAATATGCATAGACTATCGGCAATTGAATAAGGTGACCATTAAGAACAAGTATCTACTTCCTAGGATAGATGACTTATTTAATCAACTACAAGGGGCGGGTTACTTCTCCAAGATTGACCTTCAGTTCGGCTATCACCAACTAAGGGTGAGAGAGTGTGACATTCCCAAGATGACATTACGGACAAGGTATGGTCACTTTGAGTTTGTGGTAATAAGTTTTGGGATGACGAATGCACCGGCAGTGTTCACGGACCTAATGAATAAGGTGTTCAAACCCTACCTTGATACTTTTATTGTGGTTTTCATTAATAAAGTTTTTTCTCTACTCTCAGAGTGAGAAAGAACATAAGGAACATTTGAGGGTTGTACTCAAAAAGTTGAGGGACAAGTAGTTATTTGCAAAATTTAGCAAGTGCGAGTTTCGATTGAAGGAGGTGGCCTTTTTTGGTCACATAGTATCCATCGAGGGGATTAAGGTTGATCCTAAGAAAATGGAGTGGGTTAAGCATTGGCCTAGACCATTGTCTCCTTCGGACATTAGGAGCTTCTTGGGTTTAGACGGTTACTATAGAAGATTCGTTGAAGGGTTTTCTTCCATCTCATCTCCTATGATAAAGTTGAGTCAAAAGAATGCAAAATTCATATAGACGGATGAGTGTGAAAGGAGTTTCCAAACCTTGAAAGTTCGACTTACCTACGTTCCTATTTTGACTCCACCGAAAGGATTAGAAGGTTTTGTGGTTTATTATGATACTTCAAAGATTGGTTTGGGTTGTGTCTTAATACAAAAATGTAAGTTCATAGAATATGCTTTGAGGCAATTAAAAGTGCATGAGCATAAGTACCCTACCCATGATCTTAAGTTGGCGGCCGTGGTTTTTTCTTTGAAACATTGGCGGGACTACCTCTATGGAGTTTATGTAGATGTGTATACCGATCATAAAATACTTCAATATGTGTATACCCAAAGGGACCTCAATCTAAGGTAAATAAGGTAGCTAGAGCTCCTCAAGGACTATGACATGAGTGTGCAATATAATCTGGGTAAAGCCAATGTGGTTGCTACTAAACTTAGTAGAGTGTCTATGGGGAGTGTGGCCCATGTTGATGAAGGAAAGAGGGAGTTGGTGAAAGATGTTCACCGATTGGCTAGATTAGGGGTGAAGTTGTGCGGTATCAATGATAGTGGTATGGTTTTCCAAAATAGGTCTGAATCCTCTTTGGTAGTGAATTTCAAGTCGAAACAAGACCTTGACTTGACATTTGTTGAGTTAAAAAAGTTGGTGAAGGAAAATAAGGTAGAGATCTTTTCACAAGGGGGAGATGGGGTGTTATATTACCAAGGTCGGTTATGTGTTCTGGATGTGGATGGCCTAAGGAGTTTGATCTCGATGAAGACACATAATTTTTCATTCTCCATTCACACCAGTTCGACAAAAATATATCGGGACTAGAAAGAGTTGTATTGATGGGGTAGCATGAAGAAGGACATAGCAACGTTCGTATTTGAATGTCCGAATTGTCAACAAGTGAAGGCTGAACATTAAAGACCGGGTGATCTAGCCCAAGACATTGAAATCACAGCTTGGAAATGGGAAGATGTTAATATGGATTTTGTAGTGGGTTTGCCTCACACTCAGAAGCGACATGATTCTATTTGGGTGATTATTGATAGAATGACTAAGTTGGCTCACTTTCTACCGGTTAAGACTTCCTATAGGGCCAGAGATTATGCCATGTTGTATATTCGGGGAGTTGGTAAGGCTGCATGGTGTGCTATTTTCCATTATTTTAGATTGTGGTACCCAATTCACTTCTCACTTTTAGAGATCATTTCAAAAGGGCCTTGGTTCTAAGGTAAAGTTGAGCACCACATTTTATTCTCAAATCAATGGGCAAGCCGAAAGGATAATTCAAACACAAGAGAATATGTTAAGGGCTTGTGTGTTGGAGTTTAAAGGAAATTGGGATGATCATCGGCCACTCATCGAGTTTGCCTATAATAATAGATACCTCTTAAGTATTGATATGGCCATATTTGAGGCTTTGTATAGGAGATGATGTAGGTCTCCGATTGGTTGGTTCAAAATAGGTGAGATGACCTTGTTGGGCCCCGATTTGGTACTTGATGCTTTGGAGAAGGTAAAGATTATTAGAGAAAGGTTGAAGACGGCTCAAAGTCATCAAAAGTCATATTTCGACACTAGAAGAAGGGATCTTGAGTTTGAGGTAGGTGATTGGGTGTATTTGAAGGTTTCACGCATGAAAGGTATGGTTCGATTTGGTAAGAAGTAGAAATTGAGCCCTAGATATGTAGGGCCATATAAAATCTTGAGATGTGTAGGCAAAGTTTCTTATGAGTTGGAGTTGCCATTTGAGATGGCCATGGTTTACCCAGTATTCCATGTGTCTATGTTGAGAAAATGTGTCTGTGATCCTAGTTCCATTGTTCATTTGGAAGTAGTGAATGTTGAAGAAAACCTGACCTATGAAGAAGTTCAATTGAAATTTTGGACTGGCAAGTTAAGAGATTGAGGAACAAAGAAGTTGAATTTGTTAAAGTCCTTTGTAGAAATCAACAAGTTGAAAGTGCTACATGGGAAGCTTTAATGAATATGATGAAATGTTACCCTCATCTTTTTCATTCTACTCAAGTCTAAGGTACTAAGTTACTCATGCTCAATACTTAAGACTCCTATGTTTCAGTTTTCTTACGTCCTCATATGTATGCATGTTCATGAAGTTAAATTTTAAAGTCATGTTTTATATTCTAAGTTTAAAGATCTCATGTTTTATGCATTGCATGTGTAATTTTATTCATGTTAGGTTGCTAGTCCTCTTTTCGTGTCCTTCCTAAGATAACTTAATCTTATTCGAGGACAAATATTCCAAGAGGGAGATATTGTAAGACCCCGTAGGTCAGAAAGTTTTAACCAAGGAGAAAAGTCTCAAAATTTTGAATCCATCCATGTGAACGAGCCCCTTTATGGCTCGTAAGTTGAGTCATAGAGCGACCCTTTGAGAATAAAATTGGAATTCCCCTAAAGAGAGGTTCTATGACCTTTCAAGACGATTCTTCCTCGAGAAGATGGGTCGTAGAAACCCCTCATAAGCTAAGTTCAGAGGCTAAGTTTCAAGGATCCCTCAGGGGCAAGTCTACGGACTTGCAGGATGGGTTGTAGAAGCTCAGAATGGTCGTAAGAATTACCCGTTCATAAACTTTAGAAACTTGAATTTTGCAGTTTATCAGAACTGCAGAATGAGCCTTGAGAACGGACCATTTCTGAGAGGATGGGTCATATTCAATGGTCGTTCATAAACTTCAGAGATTTGGATTTTGCAGGTTTTGGGGACCTGCAGGCCGAGCCCAAGGAATGGGTCATTTCCTTGAGGAGTGGTCATATACACGAGTCGTTCCTAAACTTCAGAGACTATGTTGCAGGCTTTTTTCTCAGGACTACAAGAGGGGTCGTTGGCATGACTTGTCATTATGACGACGACCCATAGAAGGGTCTCGTAGGCCCAATTTTCCAAATTTAATGAAGTGCAATTGTGTCTTTTCCAAAATTCGATTCAACGAACCAAGAAACTTTTATGGCCAAATTCAAAGTCTGTAGACACTCTTGTCTTCAAGACCCCCACCTATTCAATTCATTCTCTAAAAATTTCCAAGGCAAGAACTCACAAGGTTCCTCAAGGTTTCTCTCCAAATTCAAGCTAGGGTTTCCAATTTCTTCAAGGTTCTTCTTCAATTCTTAGTGAATTCAAGAAAGGTATATGGGTTTTCATCCATAGATTCTTCCACCCATGGAGCCCAAATATTTTCTCAACTTTATATTTCAAATTCTAAATGGTGAATTAATTATGGGCTTTTACATGATGATTCCAAATGCATATATTATGGTATGCTTGAAGTTTATTTACTTAGATTGAATATATTGATTCTATATTTCATGAAATAAATGATTTTGTTAGTTTTCGTATTTAAGGGTTTTAAAGGTAGTTTTAAAGTGTATATGGTGGGTTGTTTCAAGATGTTTCATATGATGCATTTCCATCACTCTCATGCATTAAATATATTTGAAAGTTATACAAAATGAACCCACCTACTCTTATTATATTGAAATGAAGTTGAACTAAAAGTTTTGACTCCAAATAAAAGTTTATGAAGAAAATGGCTATGTTTAAGGGTATCTTGTGAAATGATTGAATGATGATGAAAGGGATTTTAGCCAAAAAAAAGTATTCAATGTGAAAGGACAATTCTCACATATTTGAATCAAATGAAATATTTTAATGAGCTATTTCACCTATGGTGATTTGATGTCTAAAGTTATACAATGCTTATGTTATTATGACATTTAAATGTTATTTCGTGGGATTGACTTAGCACAGAATATAGCATGTAGATGGGGACTCGACCTAAGCGGTCCTTATGTAAGCTATCATGTTGCATTATCTATGTGATAACATAGGAACCCTTGTAGGCTATTTAGGGTAGTGGATCTATAATTAGTCCTTAAAGTCAAAGTTAAAGAAATGATTTAAAGTTGACAGAGTTCTACCCGGCAAGTAGTCTCCCTGTGCCAACGTAGGGTGTTATGTTGGATTCCATGTAATAGTTCGCATAGTCTTAAATATCGGTTAAGGTTGTTTTCCTATAAAATGATTGTTTTACGGATTCATATGATGATTTCTCATGCATGCATTCATTTATGCCTATTACCTATATATGTCTCTCGTTTATATTCTTCATTTTATAGCACACTCACATACTTGGTACATTCAAAGTACTAACGCGTACTTTTTCCTACATGATAACACCATGTAGGGACCGGCATCGCTCTACACTCTCCTCCTCGTGGCTAAGTTGAGCATTGAAAGTTACTACTTTGGTGAGTTCCCATGTTCCGGGAATGACACTCCTATCTTATCTAGCTTATGTTATGTTTAGACACTTAAGTTTGGTATTTTGACTTAATCTTGAGGATGTGCTAGGGGCATGTCTTAGCCCCCGCCAAGTTTTAATGTAGAAGGTATTGTTGGACATAATAAAGGATGTTATGTTGTCTTCGACTATTATTAATGTGAAGCCCCTTACTCCCTATATCCCTTATGTTTCCACTCAATTGTTTTTATCATTACTAATAAAATGTTTAATGAATGCTAAGGGTCTTATGTGAGGTACCTATGGGTGTCTCATTCATCGTGTCACATCTAGGCCCTAGGCTTGGGTCATGACACTTTTTAATTGCCCATTTGATTTATCTTTTCTATGACTTAAATATTCTATTTAGTAGTCAGCCAGGCCAAGGGTTCACTTGGAAACCAACAATGGTTTCTGAATGCCAACCAGGCCTAGGGTTTTGACTCAAGATATGACAACGTGCTTATTTGAGTGATGCATCTAGGTTTATTTTAACAGCGTACATGGCTTAAAACCCGAAAGAGAATCAAAAGGTAGAAAATAATGAACATATATGTGAAGTGATGAATTGGATGAGGTGTACATGAATATTCCATATGATGAAAGTGGAGATGAAGTAGAAGTATCGGAATTTAAGGAGGACCAAAATCCTCCTACACCTATACCTATTATTGGGAGCGATGACATGATCATTTCTCAATCATCACAGTCGATCAATTTTTAAGATGATGAAACATACTTATACAGGGGAATAACATTCAAGAACAAGGAAGAACTAGTAACTTCCTCGAAAATTGCTTGCTTGAAAAAAGACTTTAGACTCACAAAGGTGATTAATTCTCATACTGTACATTGTTTTAAACGTGCACATCTGGAGTGCAAGTGGTAGTTGAGGGATGTGAAATTTATAATTTCAGATAGGTTTTGTATTAGAATCTATTAAAAGAATTATGTGTGGTTCAGAGCATATTACGAGCCATAATCCTCATGCCACGATAAAAGTCAAAGGTAAATACTTTCAAAATGGTTTCCCAATAGTAAAGGTCCATCTACAAGAGATATGGAAAATCAACTCCGCACATATTTGGGTTGTAATTTAAGTTATTGGAAGATTTATAAGGGCATGGAGATTGCTATGTCTTTGGTTAGGGGAACACATAAGCACGGGTATGCACTGATTGATGCGCACCATTATATGATTGAGCATGAAAATCTATGAAGCAAGATTCCATTGGTGGTTGATGAAATTTTTTGTAGCATATGCTACATTGGTTTAAGGTTTTCAACAAATCAGAAAACTAATACACGATGATGAGACATTCTTAAAGAGAAAGCATGCAAGAGTTTTGCTATCAGTGGTGTCGCAGGATGTTGAATGGACAAGAAATGTGATGAATCATACAATATTATTTTTGAAAAGATGAGAAGCTATGTACATGATTTATATGATTTGTGCATAATTTCTGCTAAGCATCAAAATCTAGAAGATGGTTTTAACAATCTACCCTACAACTCATTATGGTTGTTGTATGAGGCACCATGGGGAAAATATTCGAACTAACTTTTACAATATAAAGGTAATCTCCCATTCTTATAAAGAATAAAAAAAATGTACTTTAGAGGTGAGTTAAATGACCATTTTAATCAAATAAGAGATATGGTACCCAAGAAAGCTGAATATCTTCAATGTATTGGATTTTACAAATGGAGCAAGGCATTTTGCTCGATAAATAGGTAAAATATTATAAGTTATATGTCTTATTTGATTTTGTTGTAATTTTATGTTTTACTTAGTGATTTGTTTTTGTATAGATACAATATCATGACATCAAACATTGTCGATTCCCTAAATGTAATATTCGAGGTTGAAAGAGAATTTCCCATTATCGCTCTATTTGATGAAATAGATAAAAAATTTGCAGATTTATTTTAGTAGAGGCGTATAGAGTTGGTGAAATCACCTAACAGATTTGTTCCTGCAAGGGAAAAAATATCAATGTACATCAACTCGGATATCCAGTTATTGCCCATCAAATTGTTAACTACAAGTTCACTTTCACTGGTTGTGGTGATATTGTTGTGGTGATATTATTGTGGTCGATTCCTAAAAAAAATCAGTGGAAATTACTTCATAAGGTGATTTGGTAAGTAAAATTATAGTTCTTTGATTTAATTATTCATCTAGCATGTCTGCATATTTTTCAATTATTTACAGTTGTGTTTCTAACAATCTAATCTTTTGTTGTAACATGTTAGTAATCTGTTGCACCAAATATTAATTTTATTGCAACAAATGATTAACATGTTTGAAGCCATAGGTTGAATATAGCATGTAAGTTATTTGATGCAGTAGATTAGCAATTTATTGCAACAAATATCCTATTTGTTGCGACATATGACTTACCTATTGGGATGTCCTATCTATTGCAACAACTAGTAAAGTTGGGATAGAATCAGAAGTTGTGTCCAATAAAATAGTCATATATTGCAACATATAAGACATTTGTTGCAACATATGACATAATTGTTGGATACATGTTACAACAACTGGTAAAGCTGAGATAGAACTAGTGACATTTCCAACATAACAGTCATATGTTGCAACAAATAAGGAATCTTTGCAACATATGACTTATCTTTTGGATAGATGTTACAACAACTGGTAAAACAGGACAGAACTAAAACTCGTGTCCAATAACATAGTCATATGTTGCAACAGATATGGAATCTGTTGCAACAGATAACTTATGTATTGGATACATATTACAAAAGCTGGTGAAACTAGGATAGAATTTGAAGTTGTGTCCAAAAAAATAGTCATATGTTGCAATAAATGATTTATCTACGGAATGCATATTATAACAACTGATAAAGCTTGATAGAACTAGAAGTTGTGTCCAATAAAATAGTCATATGTTGCAACAAATAAGGAATATGTTTCAACGAATAAGGTATTGATTATAACATTTGACTTAGTAGTTGGATACATGTTATAATTCAGGTAAGATTTACTTAGCTCGCTCCTTGCTCGTGGAGCGGCACAGTAGTTGGTAAACCTGGTATAAAATCAGAATCTATGCCCAACAGAATAGTCATATGTTGCAACAGATAAGAACTTTGTTGCACCAAATAAGACATCTATTACAACATATGACTAACTTGTTGGATACAACTTATTGTAACATAGATGCAAAAGTTGTATATAGCTCTAAGACCCCAAAAATTTGAAAGTTAGAAAATGGATTTTGTAGGAGTTTTCCTAAAAATAATTACAGCTTTTAGGCACCAGGTGGACTTTACAGAGCCCCTCACGGGCCGTGAAGATGCCCATGGGTGATGGGGAACTCACGTGGTCTAGCTTTAGAAGTGGACGATTAGGGTGGAAGACCATGAGGGGGTTCACGGAACATGGGAGGCACCATAAGCCGTGGTGGTATCCCATGGTCTGACCCCTTCAAGGGACCTGAGAAGTCCACACTACGTGGGATGTTTAAGATCCATTAAGGCCACTATAAACTATGGTGGTTTCCGTGGAGGAGCCCCCTGCTAACCCAACTAACCCAAGTTCAAGTTCCTTACCACGGCCACCACCATGGTCCATGGTGGGCCATTAATTTAGGTGCCTGACTTAGTTTAAGTTAAGGGTGTTTTGGTCTTTCCCTATGTTTTTATTAAAGAATATAAATAGTTTTAGGGGTTTATTCTATATTAATAAATACTTTAATCCCTCCTAACCCTTTCATTGTAACCTAAACACTCAAAACCAAAAATCCTCTCTCTAAAGTGTTCTCTCAACAGTTTTCTTCACCTCAAGCTAATTTCAAGAGAAATCAAGTCAAGTCTCCAATCAAGAGAAACATTGATGCATTGACCATGTGATTATGATGTTATAAAGTTCTCATGGTTTTACTCATGTTTTAAGATAATGGTCATAAATCTCATGATTCATAGTGATTATGTCCTATATTTATTGTTCATGCATTTTTCTCACATACTTTATACATTCCATGTACTAACACATACTTTTTTTATATAATATGGGGATGGATGATCATTGTGCACCTCCTATTCTTGAATAGAGTTGATCTTATACATTCACTTGTAGTGAGTCTTCATGCTTCGAGGACAAGATTTTCATCTTTATTATTTTTATGAATTTCTTATGTTATCATGGGTGGGCTAGAAACTTGTCTTATAACCCCATCTAGTTAGAAGTGGCATGTTGGATGTCATTGAGTCTATGTTGTCTTTCTCTTTCCATTTTGAGAATTATTCTCCTTTATTGAGACTTTTATGTTGAGACTTTATTTTTGCATCGATGTCTTGTATTATTTCTTTACTTATCTTATGTATGCTCATGATTTATACGCTAAGATTCTTGGTTGGAGTTCCTCGATATTCTAATCATTATTTCATACCTAGGGTCTAGCTTTAGCCGTGACAAACATGGTATCAAAGCAGAATGTTTAAAGTGTCCCAGGGTAACATGCCATGGTGAGTATAGTCTTGTTGAATTGTGTGAAGTGCACCAAATATATGAATAGGAGGCTATAAGATATTTTAGAAAAACATTATTTCTTTCATGATCTGATCATGTGATAGAGTGGAACACTAAGGCTTCTCCCTCTAACTCTCTCTTTGCTATTTCAAAAATATGCCTCCAAGAAGGAATCCAGTTCGAAGGAACATTGAGGAGAAATAAGATCCAAATGACTTTTTGAATGAAAAAGTGTCCCATGCAGAGTTCTGATCCTCTTTTCAAGTTCTTGCTCAATCCATGACAACTTGAGTTAACCAAGAGGTGGTAGCTCTCGTGAATCCAAATGTGGGTACAATGGCTATCCAAGTTTGTGATTTCACCCATATGAACCTTCTCAAATTTCATAGTTCTAAGGTGGATGAGGATCCACAAGACTTGATGCTGGGTATTGGTAAGATTATTGACATTATAGGTATTACTCGATGGAAAAAGCGAACTTAGCCGCATATCAAATCAAAGGAGTTGCTCAAGTTTTTTCTGATCAATGGAAAGATGGGAGAGGTAGAGTTGATGGTCCCGTATATTGGGAAGATTTCAAGGGTTCTTTCCTTGAATGATTCTTTCCCTTGGAGTTGAGGGAGGCTAAGGTGCAAGAGTTCATCAATTTGAACTAAGGTAATATGAGTGTGAGGGAGTATGCCCTCAAGTTCACTGAGCTCTAAAATATGGTCCTTTCATAGTTGTCGATCCATAGGCTCATATTAGCAATTTTGTTTTGGGTATGCCCGATTTGTTGGTCAAAAAATGTAAAACTGTCATGCTTATCAAAGATATGGATATTTCAAGGATTATAACACTACAAACAAATAGAGGAGGAAAAACTAAAGGAGAGGTCAAAAAGGGAGTCCAAGAGGGCTCAAACCGATGGTAGTAATTTCTCTCATAGTAAGTCTGGGAATGATGGCCTTCCTTAGTTTTGTCAAAAGTATTCCAGCCAAAACTCTTCAAACACCCCGACTTCAAAATATGATAATGTAAATGTGCCTTATCCTAAGGTACAAAGAGGAGCTTTGAGTGGTTAAGTCATCCCTCCATGCAAGAAGTGTAGGAGAAATCACAAGAAAGAATGCTTAGCGGGATTGGATGTATTCTATAGGAGTGGAAATCTAGGTCATTAGGCAAAGGAGTATAGGAGTGGAGCTAGGTCCTAGACTCATACTCAGGCTACAGGCTATCCAAATCAGCGTGTTACTACTTTAGGTGGCAGTCAACGCCAAAACAAATTTTACTCCCTTCAAACTCTTCAGGAGTTAAAGGATTCCCTTGATGTGTTGAATGGTATATTGGAAGTCTTTGACTTTGATGTGTGTGAATTTTAAGATCCGGGTGCGACTCTATCATTTGTTACTCCTTATCTTGTTATGAAATTCACTGTTCATCCCAAGATTTTATTTAGAACCGTTTTTGATGTATACTATTGTTGGTGATTCAGTTTTGGCTAAAAGAGGCTATCAAAATTACCCAGTTTAAGTTTAACATAAAATCACCCCTATTGATCTTGTAGAGATTGATATGACCAATTTTGATGTTATTCTCAGTATGGATTGGCTTGATGCATGCTATGCTTCTATATGATGTAGGACCCGTGTGGTCAAGTTTCAGTTTCCTAACGAGTTTGTCCTATAATGGAAAGGTAGTAATTCCGTATTTAAGGGTCAATTTATTTCGTACCTTAAAGCTTAAAAAATAATTTCTATGGGTTTCATTTATAATCTAATCTAGGTTAGAGATATTGAGTCAATTTCAATTATTAATGAGTTTCCAAAAGTTTTCCTCGATGATCTCCTAGTCATCCCACCCAAAAGAGAAATAGACATTAGTATCGATCTTCTCCTCCCCCCTCCCCCGATACTCAACTTATCTTTATTCCTCCTTATCGAATGGCCCCAATAGAATTGAAAAAGTTAAAGGATCAGTTGAACGATTTGTTAGATAAGGGTTTTATTAGACCGAGTATCTCCCCATGGGGTGATTCGATTCTCTTTGTTAGAAAGAAAGATAATTCTCTCTCTATATATGTATTAACTACTGGCAATTGAACAAGGTCACAATTAAGAATAAGTATCCCATTCCAAGGATTGATGACCTATTCGATCAACTTCAAGAGGCAAGCAACTTTTCCAAGATTGATCTTTGATCGGGTTATCATAAGCTCAGAGTAAGGGAATGTAACATTCCAAAAGAGGATTTTAGGACTCGGTATGGTCACTTTTAATTCTTGGTTATTTCTTTTGGACTAACGAAAGCTCCAACAACTTTTATGGATTTGATGAATAGCATGTTCAAGCAAAATATGGATATATTCCTAATTGTGTTCAAAGATGATTTTGACCTATTCTCGAAGTGAGGAAGAGAATGTCGATCATTTGAGGATTGTCTTACAAATTCTCAAGAACCACTAGTTGTTTGCTAAGTTTAGCAAGTGTGAATTTTGGTTGAGATCAGTTGCTTTCCTTAGGCATATTATCTCCGGTGAAGGTATTATAGTTGATCCTAAGAAGACCAAAGCGGCTAAGAGTTGGCCTAGACCATTGTCTCCTTTCGATATTTGTAGTTTCTTAGGCTTAGATGGTTATTATAGATGGTTTGTGTAAGGTTTATCTTCCATCATATCTCCCTTGACTACTTTGAATGAAAAGAAGGTAAAATTCCAATGGTTTGAGGCATGTGAGAAAAGATTTAAAGAGTTGAAAGACAGGCATACCTCCACTCTGGTGTTGACCTTACCAGAAGGTTCCAATGGGATTATTGTTTATTTTTATGCTTCACGAGTTGGTTTTGATTGTGTTTTGATGCAAAATGGTGAAGCGATACCTATGTTTCTAAGCAACTCAAGGTTCACGAAAGAAACCACCTGACACATGATTTTGGAGTTAGCGGCAATGGTATTTGCTTTGAAGTTGTGGAGACATATAGTATCCATATTGATATATTCACGATCATAATAGTTTGAAATATGTGTTCACTCAAAAAGATTTGAACCTGCGACAAAGGAGATGGCTTGAATAGTTGAAGGAATATGATATAAGTGTGTTATGCAATTTGGGAAAGGTGAATGTGGTTGCTGACGTTCTTAGTAGATTGTCCATGAACAGTATTTCCCATATTGATGATGAGAAGAAAGAGTTGGTTTGGGATATTCATATATTAGACTATTTTGATGTTCGATTGGTTGATTTCATCTCTTATGGAGGATGTTAAGGCCAATCAAAATAATGATCCTACCTTGGATAATTTGAAGAAAGTCGGTTGTCAGAAAAGCCATTGAGGCTTTCTCCTAAGGGGAAGATGGTGTTTTGAGATGTCAGGGCCGATTATATGATCCTGATGTTGATGGTTTGAGGAGAATGATATTGTCCAAAGCTCATAGTTCATGGTATTCTATTCATCTGAGTTCCACAAAACTGTATCATGATTCGAAGGGAGTGTATTGGTGGAATAACATAAAGAGGGATGTTGAGGAATTTGGGGCTAAGTGTTCAAATTGTTATCAAGTGAAAGCTGAGCACCAAAAAACCAGGAAGTTTGACTCAAGATATTGATATTTCTACTTGTAAGTGGGAAGCCTTGAATATAGACTGCATCATAGGTTTTCCTCGTACTCGCAGGCATCATTATTGATTTGGGTGGTTGTTGACTGAATGACTAATCAACTCATTTTCTTCATCTTAAGACTTTATATTTAGTCGATGACTATGCTAGATTATTTATCCGAGAGTTGTTTAAGCTTTATGGTGTTCCATTATCTATCATTTCAGATCGAGATACTCAGTTGACATATCAATTTTGGAGATCTTTCCCAAAAGGTCTTGGTACACAAATGAAGCTTAGTACAACTTTTCATACTTAGATGGATGGTTAGGCCGAGAATACCATTCAGACCTTAGATGATATATTGAGAGCCTATGTCATTTATTTTAAAGGTAATTAGGATGACCATTTCTCATTGATACCATTCCAGAATTCAGATAGTTCCATTTGAGGCCTTATATGGTAGGAGGTGTAGATCTCTTACTGGTTGGTTCAAAGTTGGTGAAGTTGCCTTGATAGGACCCGAGTTGGTGCATGTGGCTATGGAGAAAGTTAGACTGGTTAAAGAAAGATTAGAGACTTCCTAGAGTCGATAAAAGTCCTATCAGATATGAGGAGAAGAGAACTTGAATTTAAGGTAAGTGATTGGGTTTGCATGAAAATTTCACCCATGAAGGGTGTAATTTATTTTGGCAAGAAAGGGAAGCTTAGTCCCCTCTATGTAAGCCTGTATCAGATTTTGAGGTGGATTGGCAAGGTGGCATATGAGTTGGATTTTCTTTCTGATTTGGCATCGGTGCATCTGGTGTTCTATATGTCTTTATTGAGGAAGTTTGTTGGTGATCCTACTTTCATTGTGCCTTTGAACAACATTGGTGTGAAGGAGAGAATTTTGTATGAGGAGGTTTTGGTTGCGATCCTACACCAGCAAGTTAGGAAGTTGAGGAATAACGAAATAGCTTCAGTCAAAGTTTTATGAAAGAACTAAGAGGTTAAGGTTGCTACATGGGAAGCTGAAGTTGATATGATGTCACATTATCCTCTTGTATTTCCTTCCATTCCTAGTTGAGGTATTGAGTTCCTTCATGATCCCCTTATTCAAAACCATGTATTTTAGTTATTCTCATGTTTTCATATGCATTTATGTCCATAAAATAAGTTTTAAAGTCATGTTTTAGCTTGGGATTGAATATTGCATGTTTTATGCATTTTTGATGTATTTGCATTCATGTTAGGCTGCTATGTCTCTTTCCTATTCCATTCATTCTAGCTTGAGTCCAATTCGAGGGAGAATGTTCCCAAGGAAGAGATATTTTAAGACCCAGAAGTTGGAAAGTTTGAAAATAGAGTTTGTAGGAGTTTTCCTGAGATAATAGAAGCTTTTCTGCATCGGGTGGACTTTACGGAGCCCCTCACAGGCCATGAAGAGATCCATAAGCAATGGAGAACTAATATAGGCCAACTATAGAAGTGGTCACTTAGGACTGGAGGACCACAAGAGGGTTCACAAACTTTGGGAGGCACCATAACCCGTGGTGGTGTCCCATGGTCCAACCACCTCAAAGGTCTTGAGAAGTCCACACCACGTGGGATGTTCACAATCCGTATAGGCCACCATGGACCATGGTGGTGTTTGTGGAGGAGTCTCCTGCTACCCCAACTCACCCAAGTTCAAGTCCATCAATACAACCACCACAATGGGTGGTGGTATGCTCTCTATTCAGGTGCCCGACTCAGTTTAAGTTAAGGGTATTTTTTCCTTTTCATATATTTTGATTAATGAATGTGGACAATTTTAGGGGTTTATTGTATCAAAATAACTACCTTAAGCCCTCCTAACCCTTCCATTCTTAGCCAATCACTCAAAACCCAAAATCCTCTCTCTAAAGTATACTCTCAACAACTTTCTTATTCCTCAAGCTAATTTCAAGAGAAATCAAGTCAATAAAGAGAAAAAATAGGGCTTCTAAGAAATAAGGTATGTGGGAATTCATCCATGGGTCCTTTCACCCATGGAGTCCAAAGTTTCTTCTCAAATTTTCTTATGGATTCTTCTTCTAAAAGCACCAGTTTCATGAATTTGCATTGGGTCTTCTTAATTATGATATAATTCATTGATATTAGTCGAATTATGCATACTTCACAATACATTGTATGATTTCAAGTTAAATTTCAAAGATCTATGATATATGCTAGTTTCAAGTATATTTTCAATGAATCATTATTTTAGGAATGCTCATCAATGCTTATGAATGACTCGTGAAAGATTATGAATGGTATTTCTAGGATGTTTTAAGCAAGAAATTATCATGTGATAGGGTATTTCTCACACAATCATGTTAAAGGAGTGAAATGACAATCTTACCAACTCATGGATTCTTATGAATTAATCACATTAATTAGGTATTCTTATGATTTTCTCTTAGTGAGGATTTATATCTTTTATTGTCTTTCCTAAAAATGTTAATGACTATGTTTTCATTAGTTCCACTGGGATAATCACTAAGCACTGAGAGGACCCAAAGGTGGTCTAACAGCCATTGTTTCTACCCAAGGGAATACTAGTAGCAACCTTTAGTCCCTAACTACGTTGCCCACGTAGGCTTAAACTGCCAATATGGCATAGCTAGTGGATCCACATATATCACATAGTTAGAGGAAGTACCATCACAGAGTCTACCTTGGAAAAGTAGCCTCTTCCTTCTCGATGTGGGAGTAGATCAAATTCCATATTATAGCTCGCACTGGTCATATATGTCAGTTAAAGTTCCTATCCCACATCAAGGTAAATGAAAAGGTATAAAGTTCTCGTGATGATATTTTGATGCATTGACCATGTGATTATGATGTTACAAAGTTCTCATGGTTTTACTCATATTTTAAGATAATAGTCATGCATCTCATGATTCATATTAATTATGTCTTATATTCATTATTCTATGTACTAACACATACTCTTTGCCTACATTATATCATAATATAAGGAGGAACGATCATCGTGCATCTCCTATTCATGAGTAATGTTGAGCTTATTCTTTTACTTGTGGTGAGTCCTCATGCCTCAAGACAAGACTTTCATATTTATCATTTTTATGACTTTCTTATATTATCATGGGTGATCTAGGAGCTTATATTATTCCTCCATCTAGTTAGTAAAGGCATGTTTGATATCATGGAGTGAATGTTGTCTTTCCTTTATGAGTTTGAGACTTGTTCTCCTTTATTTTGACTTTCTTGTTGAGACTTTATTTCTGCACCAATGTCTTGCTTTATTTCTTTACTTACCTTATATATGCTCATGAATGGTACTCAAAGAGACTTGTTTGGGGTCCCTTATGATTCTATTTTCCATATGGCACCTAGGGTCTAGCTTGGATCATAACAATAACCACCACTTAATTTACTATACTAACATTTTAAACTTATTTTTATAAATAAATTTCTTTCAGTACCATTAATGGAGGAATCAACAACAATAGGGGTTGATTGTCATGGGAAATGGATCAATTAGAACAATCACCTTATTTGTCATTGGAAAGATGGTGACAATTTAGAGATGATAGCAACGACTATCCAAAGAGATGTTTTTAATCATCAGCTATTGTGGAAAAAATAGTCAATTGAAACATCATAACATAAGTTACATGCACAACTCTTTTGAAAAAAAATAGAGGGTCCTACCTTTTAAGATAAGCGATCAGCTTCGTTTGCGTGCCTATCTGAGTCATGCAACTAGGCATATTTTAAGAGTGTATGTGGCTAAAAAATCAATATAGAATCAAAAGGTAGAACAAAACCAAAGATATGTTAAGTGATGAATTGGATAGAGTTTGCATGAATATTCTACATAATGAGAAGTGGAGAAGAAGTGGATGTGCCGGACTTTGGGGCAGAACAAACTTCTCCTACACCTACACCTATTATTAGGAGCAATAATGTGACCAAGTCTCAATCATTACAGTCGATCAATGTTCAACATGATGAAACATATTTTTACGGGGGAATGACATTCAAGAACAAAGAAGAACTAGTAACTTCAGTGAAAATTTCTTATTTGAAAAAGAGATTTTAAACTCACTATGGTGATTAATTATCGTACTGTACATTGTTTTAAAAGTGCACATCCAGAGTGCAAGTGGTAGTTGAGGGTTGTGAAATTTATAAGTTCTGATAGATTTTTTATTAGAATCTATTAAAAGAATCATACTAGTTTAGAGAATATTAAGAGCCATAATCCACATGCCACGATAAAAGTTATAGGTAAATACTTTCATAATAGGTTTCCTAATAGGTAAGGCTTATCTACAAGAGATAGGGAAAATCAACTCCGCACATAATTGGGTTGTAAGGTAAGTTACTAGAAGGTTTATATGGGAATGGAGATTGCTAAGTCTTTGGTTTGGGGAACACCTGAGCACAAGTGTACAGTACTTGATACATCCCTATCACGAACCAAGCATAGGGCCTAGTTATGACATGCGAATGAAACACCCACAGATATCTCACCCAAGCCTCTTATCATTCATCTAGATTTTTATAGTTAATGATATTCAATAATAAGTGGAAATAAGAAGGAAAATAGGACTGGGAAACCACAAAGCACAAGAGTAATTAACAACATCAGCATCGTCTATTTGTCCAACAATACCTCTACTACTTTAGACTTGACGGAGGCTAAGACATGTCCCTAGATCACCCTCATAATAAATAGAAAATAAGTATTGTGAAAGGTATCCCAAAAGACTTTACATAACAAAGCTAGAAAAGAAAGGATTTTGTTCTCAAAACATGGGAAGTCACCAAAAAGGTAGCCTTCAACTAGCCATGTGGAGGTGTGTGTAGTGTAATGCCGGTCCGTACATGGTAATATCATGTAGGCAATAGAGTATGCATTAGTAGTTTGAATGTACTAAGTATGTAGGCATGCATGAACATTTAAGAAATGTTAGAACATTAGTGTAATATGAAACATAGTGCGATACATGCCTAATCAATCATGAACATAGCATTTAAAACATTCATTTTGTTGGAAGATGACCATAACCAAAAAATAAGACCATGCGAGCCACTTCATGAAAACCAATATAACCCCCTATATTGGCACGGGGAGCCCACTTGTTGGGTAAAACTATGGCAACTTCATTCATTTCATTAGCTTTAACTTTAAGGGATATTTGTGGATCCACTAGCCTAAGCCTACAAGGACTCATATGTTAGCGCATAGCTAATGGGACAAGGGGTTTCTACTAGGATTCCCTTACCGAATCCCACCTCAATGCTCCATTCGGTGGTTAGTCATTCCCATGCAATAGTTCATATTAGAAGAATATATTCATTTGCATAGCTTTAGATCATCAAAATATCATTCGACAGAATAGCTCATTAAAACTTTCATTTGATTCACACAAGTGCGAGTTGGCCATTCACTAGTGGAAAACATCATTTCATAATTATTTTATCATTCTTTCATTTAATAAGACTCCCTTTGATCATAAATATTTACTTTCATAAACTTTCATTTTGTAGTCAAAGCTTTCATTTCAACTTCATTGAGAACATAAAAGAACTAGAAGGGTTCTATTGATTCAACCTTTAAATCATTTAAAATAATGATAGCATGCATGAGAGTAATGAAATGCATCACTTTAGATATCTTTGAAACAACCCACCAAAACACTTTGAAACCCTTTCATGCTTTCATATAAAGACCTTTAATAAAAATCATCAATCTCATGAAATTAAGAGTCAATATAGACTAAGATAGATAAATAAACTTTAAATAAACAATAATCCATACATTTGTAATCACAACATAAAAACGCATAAGATTTCCCCATTTGTAATTTAACTTTGAAGTTGATAAAAACATTTGGGCTCCATGGGTGGAAGAACCCATGGATGATAACCACATACCTTAAGGAATAACACCCTAATTCAAGGTTAAAAAAATGGAGACTTGAAGAACCTTGAATGAAACTTTAGGTCTTGAAGATGAAACCATTGGGAGAACTTGAGAGGAGAGAATCTTGTGTTTGAGTCTAAGTTTGAGAAATGAGGGCTTTAGAAGGTTTAGGATCTTTATATTGTGTCAATTCAACCCCCATAATGACCATACTTCAATATTAAAACATAGTAAAATACAAAAATGAAACCTTTAAAATCTGACCAGACTGGGCTTCATGGGGACCATTCCCGATCTATGGAGCTCACCACGGCCTATAGTGGTGTCCCGTGGTAAAGGACTTGGGGAAAATATTTTGGAAGTATTTAGGGAAAGTTTCTGATCTTCCTCCATGGATACTTTCACGGTCTATGGAGGGTATCACAGCCCGTGAACCTCGGCCGTGGTGCAGGTCCTGTAGGAGGGCCTGCATAAGTGACTACCATGGATTATACCACGGTCCGTGAAGAGCTTTACAGCCCTTGATGTCGTCTGTGGTCCTTGCCTTGGATGTTTTCCTAGGGACTTATGAGAGAAGTTAACACGGAGGGAACGACGATTCGTGGTGCTCACCAAGGTCTGTGGTACCTCATCATGGTCTCTTCCCTCCAAGTCTGAGTCTTTGAATCCCCAGCACGGTGACTCACCACAAGGCGTGGTTCTCTCCATACACCATGATGGCCTTCCATGGTCATCACTGGTGTAAGTTTCTGTATTTCTTATGAGATTTCATCCTTTGTTCCTTATTCTAAGACTTTCCAAATTTCTACGATCTTACAATATCTCCCCCTTGGGAACATTCATCCTCAAACGAGAATCATTAGCATACAAAGGACATGGCACAAGGACTAGCAACCCAACATTAATACAATGACACTTTAAATGTATAGAACATGAGATCTTTAAACTTAGCATAAAACATGACTTTAAAATTCAACTTCATGAACATGCATACATATGAAGACTTAAGAAATATAAATCATAGGAGTCTTAAATATTTTTGCATGAATAGCTTAGTACCTAAGGCTTGAGTAGAATGAAAAATATGAGGATATCGCTTCATCATATCCACTTCGACTTCCTATGTAGCTCTTTCAACTTGTTTATTCCTTCAAAGGACTTTAACGGATGGGACTTCTTTGTTCCCAATCTCTTAACTTGCTTGTGAAAACTATCAACCAGGACCTTTTCACACATCAAATACTCTTCGACATTCAATAGTTCTAGGGGCACAATGGAATTTGGATCACCCACATATTTTCTCAATATTGACACATGAAATACCGGATGAACCATAGTTATTTCCAAAGGCAATCCAACTTGTAAGATACTTTGCAAACACCTCTTAAAATTTTATAAGGCCCTACATACCTAGGGCTCAATTTCCCTTTTTGACCAAAGCAAACTACACCCTTCATGGGTGAAACCTTCAAATATACCAAATCATCCACATTAAACTCAACATCCCTTCTCCTATTATCGGATAGGACCTTTGACGACTATGTTTCATCTTAAACCTTACTCTAATGACTCTTACATTCTCCATAGCAGCAAACACCATATCGGAACCTAACAGGGTTATCTCACCTACTTCAAACCAACCAACGGAGATCTACATCATCTCTTATACAAGGCCTCAAATGGCGCCATCTCAAAATATGAGTGGTAGCTATTATTGTAGGCGAACTCGATGAGTGGTAGATGATCATCCCAACTCCCTTTGAACTCCAACACAAAAGCCCTTAACATATCCTCTAGTGTTTGAATTATCCATTTTGCTTGCCCATCGATTTGAGGATAGAATACAGTGCTCAACTTCACCTTGTTACTAAGACCCAATTGAAATGATCTCCAAAAATGGAAAGTGGATTGGGTACCGCAATCCAAAATAATCAACAATGGCACAACATGTAACCTCATCAACTCCCGAATATATGACTCAACATAATCCTCAGTACTATAAGATGTATTGACCGATAGGAAGTGAGTCCACTTTGTCATTTTATCAACAGTCACCCAAATTGAACCATGATGCTTCCATGTATGAGGCAATCCCACTACAAAATCCATATTCACGTCTTCCAGCTTCCAAGTGAGAATCTCAATGTCTTGGGCTAGGCCACCCGACCTTTGATGTTCAGCCTTAACATGTTAGCAATTCGAGCATTCATCCATGAACTTTGCTATGTCCTTCTTTATGCCATTCCACCAATAAAGCTCTTTTAAAGCTCGGTATATTTTCGTCGAATAGAGATGAATAAAGTATGAAGAATTATGATCCTCTTTCAAAATTAAACTCATCAGGACATCCACATACGGAACACATAACCGACCTTGGTAGTAAAGTATCCCATCTCTCCCTTATGAAAAAACCTCTACTTTCTCTTTCTTTACCAACCTCTTTAACACTACCAATGTCGGGTCAATGTCTTGTTTTGACTTAGCATCCACCACCAAATATGATTTGGACCCATTATGAACAAATAGACCACCATCAATAAAACCACTCAACTTTACCCATAATCTAGCCAACCGTTGAACATATTTTACCAACTTTCTTTTCCCTTCATCCACATGCGTCACACTTCCCATAGACACCCTACTAAGTGCATCGGCAATAATATTGGCCTTACCCGAATGGTAATACACACTCATATCATAGTCCTTGAGGAGTTTAAGCAAACTCCTTTGCCTTAGATTGAGGTCCTTTTGGGTGAACACATATTGGATACTTTTGTGATTGGTGAACACATCCACATGCATCCCATAGAGGTAATGCCACAAAATATTTAAGCAAATACAAAGGCCGCTAACTCAAGATCATGGGTAGAGTAGTTACATTTGTGCACCTTCAATTGCCTAGAAGCATAGGCTATAACTTTGCTGTTAAGCATCAAGACACAACCCAAACTAATCTTTGAAGCATCATAATTAATGACAAACCCTTCTAGTAGAGTCAAGATAGGAGCGTAGTTAAGTCTATATTTCAATGTTTGGAAACTCTTTTCACACTCGTCCATCTATAAGAACTTTTCCATCTTTTAAGACAACCTTTTCATAAGAGATAAAATAGTAGACACCCCTTCAACGACCCTCCTATAGTACCTGACTAGACCTAAGAAGCTTCTAATGTCCAAAGGAGAAAATGGTCTAGGCCAATTCGTGACCGCTTCTGCTTTCTTAGGATCAACCTAAATCCCATTTTCGTACACTATGTGATCATGAAATGCCACCTCCTTTAACCAAAATTCACACTTACTAATCATTGAAAATAACTACCTATCCCTCAAGGTTTAGAGCATAACCCTCAAATAGTTTTTATATTCTTCCTCACCCCGAGAGTAAATCAATACGCCATTAATGAAAACCACCACAAAAATATCAAGGTAGGGTTTGAACACCATATTTATTATGTCCATGAATATTGATGGTGCATTAGTCAACCCAAATGACATCACTACTAACACAAAATGAGCATACCTTATTCGAAATACCATCTTGGGAATATCACACTCTCTTACCCTTAGTTGACGAAAGTCGTACTGAAGATCGATCTTGGATAAGTGACTTTTCCTTTGCAATTTATCAAATAAATCATCTATCTTAGGGATTGGGTACTTGTTCTTAATGGTCACCTTTTTCAACTGTTGATAGTGACCCATCCCTCTTTCTCACAAATAACTTGAGAGCACCCTATGAAGAAATACTTAGACTTATGAACCCTTTCTCCAACAAGTCTATCAATTGTTCCTTCAACTCATTTAATTGAGCTGGGGCCATTCAGTAAAGAGGAATTGAGATAGGTTGTGTATCGAGGAGAAGATCAATACTGAAATCAACTTCCCTTTTGGAGGAATACCGAGGAGGTCAATGGGAAACTCATTAACTATAGGGGCTAAATCAAGAGGAGGACTTTAAGAGTGGACATATCTAACCCTCACGATGTGGTAAATACAACCTTTTGTAATCAAATTTTGGGCCTCAAACAAGAAATGAACCTACCCTTCACTACTGAATCATGACCCTTCCATCCAAGAATATACTCATTTGGGAATTAAAACCTAACTTGACGATTTCTACAATCTATAGAGGCATAAGATGCATTCAACCAATCCATCCCAAGAATAACATCAAAGTCCACCATGTCAAGATCTATCAGATCACTAGGAACAACTTTATGCACGATAGACACAAAGCAACCCTTACATACCTTTCTAGCAACAACCAACTCCCTAATGGGGCTAGACACCAAATAAGGCTCCGCCAATATTTCGGGTAGCATATCAAATCTATTATCTAGGAATAGAGTAACAAATGAAAAATTTAAACTCAGATCTAATAAGGCATACATATCAAAATCAAAGACCTTTAACATACCAGTAACAATATTGGGTGCTTTCTTAACCTCTTGTCTCTCGTGCAAAGCATAAAAGAGGTTGGTGCGTTGTCCACCTCCTTGAGATTGTTGACCATGAGCAATTTGTCCTTGAGGACTACCACTACCACTACCTTTACAATCTCTAGCATAGTGACTCGGCTTGCCACACTTGAAGCATGCATTGGAGCCAACTAAGCATTCTCCTTTATGAGTTCTCCTATACTTCTTGCAAGAGGGGAAAGCTTGAGCACCGACATTCTCTCTTGGAACCATCAGTTTATACCCTTGCCTTGCTGAACCTTGGAGTATTATTATTGGTGGAACCTTATCCCATGAATAATTGTCCACCTTGGCCCTTGACATTACTACCATAACTTGACCTTTGAGGATTGAACCCTCCACCAACAACTCTAGCTTTCTTAAACCCTCTTGACCTCTCCCTCAAATTCTTATCCTCGATTTGTGCCTCATATGTCATAAGTCAAGAGATTTCTATCTCTTTGACTAACATGGCCGTCTTGCACTCCTTGGATACCAAACTAGAAATCCTGGAATTGAACTTGCTCATCCTTGCCCTTTGGATCAAATACCATGAAAGGAGCATACTTGGATAATTTGGTGAATCTGAGGGCATACTCCCTCACATTAATACTCCCTTGGCAAAGATTGATGAACCCTTGGATCTTTGCCTCTCTTAGCTCCAAAGGAAAGAAATGGTCTAAGAAGTCACCCTTGAATTCTTCCCATTTTATAGGCTCCATGTCTTCACTCCTCCTAACAACCCATTGCTCATACCAAAATCTTACCATGCCCTTGAGTTTATAGGCCACTAGCTTGTCCTTCTCATTTGGAGGCACTCCCATGATAGCCTCAATCCGGTAAAGCTCATCAATGAACTCCATAGGGTCCTCATCTACCTTAAAAATATCAAACTCAGGTGGATTCATTCTTTTAATGTCTCAAATCCTAGAATCCAAGGTATGTACTTAAGGAGGAGGAGAAATAGTGCCTTGGTTATTTTGGTTAGCTATGACTTGAGCCAATAATGTGATAATATTCTGGAATTTTGCATGGGTCACTCACTCCTCATGATGTGGAGCTTCGAGGACCAGAGTAGTTTGGTCCTCATCTAAAACCCTTGATCTAGGTGGAGGAACTCTTCTTGGAGGCATAATCTAGAAGACATAAAATGAGGCATTAGTTAGAGAAAGTCTTAGGACAATCTAGGGCACAACATGAATTTGAAAGAAGTGAAAACTTTCCTAAACTTCTCATAGTCTCCTATTCATAGTTATGATGCTTTTTAAAATCATGAATAAGACCGTATTTGACATGGTATGTTTGACTCTGATAACCATTTAATATCTCAAGCTCTATTACCATGCTTGTCATGATCCAAGCCAAGGGCCTAGACATGAACGACGGATGAGACACCCGGAGGTACCTCACTAAATCCTCTTATCATTCATCTATCTTTTCATGTAGTCAATAGAGTATACATTAGTATATAGGAATGCATGAACATTTAAAAAATGTTGGAACATTAGTGTAATATGAAACATAGTGCGATGCATGCCTAATCAATCATGTACATAGCATTTGAAACATTGATTTTGTGGGAAGATGACCTTAACCGACATTTAATATAATATAAGCTATTACATGGAATACAACATAAACCACTATCTTAGCATGAGGAGACTTCTTTCCGGCTAGAACTCCATCAACTCCATTCATCTTTTTAACTTTAACTTTAAGGGCTATTTGTGGATCCACTATTCTAAGCCTACAAGGGCTCCTATGTTGGCGCATATTTAATGGGACTAGGGGTTGCTACTAGGATTTCCTTATTGAATCCTACCTCAATGCCCCTTTTGGTGCTAAGTCATTCGCATGGAATAATTCATATAATAAGAATATAGTCATTTGCATAGCTTTAGATCATAAAAACATCATTCGGTAGAATAGCTCATTAAAACTTTTATTTGATTCACACAAGTGAGAATTGGCCTTTCACAAGTGGAATACATCTTTTTATCATTATTTTATCATTTTTTCATTTCATAAGACTCCCTTTGATCATAAATATTTGGAGTCAAAGCTTTTATTTTAACTTCATTGTGGGCATAAAAGAATTAGGTGGGTTCTATTCATTCAACCTTAAAATCATTTAAAACAATGCTAGCACGCCTGAGAGTAATGAAATGCATCACATTAGATATCATTGAAACAATCAACCACAACACTTTGAAACCCTTTCATGCCTTTATATAACGACCTTTAATAAGAATCATCAATCTCATGCAGTTAAGAGTCAATATAGACCAAGATAGATAAATAAACAACAATCCATGCATTTGGAATCATCTCATAAAAACCCATAAGATTTTACCATTTGAAATTGAACTATGAATTTGGGAAAAATATTTGCGCTCCATGAATAAGAAACACATACCTTGGGGAATAACACTCTAATGCAATCTTGAAAGAAATGTAGACTTGACGAACCTTGAATGAAACCCTAGATCTGGAAGATCAAACCCTTAGGAGAACTTGAGAGGAGATAATCTTGTGTTTGAGAGTAAGTGTGAGAAATGAGGGCTTTAGAAGTTTTAAGATCCTTAGATAGGGTCAATTCATCCCCCCAACTAACCACACTTCAATATTAAAAAACAAGAAAAGAAAAAAATACCCCTTTAAAATCTAACAGGAATGGGCTTCACGGGGACTCTACACGGTTCGTGGTGCTCACCACGGCCCGTGGTGGTTTCCCGTGGCAAAGGACTTGGGGTAAAGATTATGGAAGTCTACAGGAAGATTTTTGAACTTCCTCCACGGATCATGAAGGACTCCGTGGAGGGCATCATAGCCCGTGAATCTCAGTCGTGGTGCATGTCCTATAGGATGGCCTGTAGATAGAACCACCACGGATCATGCCACGGTCCATAAAGAGCTCCATGTCTTGTGGTGGTCATCTATGGTCCTTGCCTTAGAAAGTTTCTTCGTACCTTAGTGGAGGGGTTACCATGGAGGGCACTATGGTCTGTGGTGCTCACTAGGGTCCATGGTCCCTCATCGTGGTCCCTTCCCTGCAGGTCTGAGTCACTGAATCCCTACCATGGTTCCTCACCATGAGGTGTGGTTCTCACCACGGCCCGTGATGTCCTTCAGTGGTCATCACTTGTTCCATTTTCTTCATTTCTTCAGAGATTTCATCCATTGTTCCTTATTCTAAGACTTTCCAAATTTCCATGGTCTTACAATACCATTATATGCTTGAGCATGCAAATCAAGGAACCAATATGGAAGTGGAGGTTGATGAAAATTTTGTAGCATATACAACTAGGATTCAAGGTTTTCAACAAATGAGAAAAGTGATAGCCGTTGATGGGACATTCTTGAGAGCAAGTATGAAGGAGTTTTGCTATCAGCGGTGGTGCCAAATGTAGAGAAACATAAGTTTCTAGTGGTTTTTTATGTAGTCGACAAGAAATGTGAGACCTCATATCAAATTATTTTTGAACAAATGATAAGCTATGTAGATGATACAAATAAGTTGTGCTTAATTTTTGATAAGTATCCAAGTATCCAGAAGATGGTTTCAATAATTTACCCTACAATTCATTATGGTTGTTTCATGAGCCACCTTGGGGAAAATATTCAAACTAACTTTCACAATTCAAAGGTAGTATACCAATTTTATAAAGAAGTAAAAGTGTATGTTAAAGGTAAGTTCAAAGACCATATCTATCAAATAAGAGATATGGTACCCAAGATAGCTGAATCTCTTAAACGTATCGGTTTTCTCACATGCAACAAGGCATTTTCCCAAGAAATAGGTACAATATTATAAGTTGTGTATCTTGTTTTAGTTTATTGTAATTTTATGTTTTACTGAGTGATTTCTCATTGTCTCTCTATTTGATGAAATAAACAAGAGTTTACAGATTTATTTCACTAGAGACGTATGGAGTTGATGAACCCACCAAAAAAATCAATATCAAAGTACGTCAACTTGGGGAGAAATTGTCCCATTGAATTGATCACTACAATTTCACTTTCACTGGTCATGATGATGATGTTACAGTCGATCTACAAAGAATAACTTGTACATGTAGAATTTTTAACTTGGACAAAATACATTGTCCACATGTTATGGCAGTGCTTCATGCCCAATATGGGGCATAATTTGGAAATCATATTATGAGTACTCATTTCTATATTATGCAATAGAAAAATACATAATTGAATATTTTGAGGAAATTCATCTGGTGCCTCCAAAATATTGTTGGATTGTGCCTTCCAATATTTTACAGAGAGAAATACCTACTCCATATATTGATCCAAGCAAACTGGGAAAAGAGAGATAGAAGAGGAGGCATCGAGTTGGTGAATCATTTCCAACAAGAAAAAATAAGTGCTCCATATCTACGGATGTTGTCCACAAAAGAGCTACATGCCCGAATCAAAATGCTCCATAACTATTATTGAATTTTAATGAACTTATTTTTATTAGTTGATGATCTATTTTACTAGATTTATTTTTTTAGTTTAATTTTAATGAACTTATTTTCTTTAGTTGAAGATGTATTTTAATGAACTTATTCTTTTTAGTTGAAGATGTCTTTTAATGAACTTATTTAGTACTTAGTTGAGGATGAAGTTATGTTATTTGTTCTATTTGTTAGAAGGGATAAAAATGAGTTGTCATATATTCCACGAAAGAGCCAATTATTTCAATTCATGACCCATTTGTTGCCATAGATGATTCAGATGACCCATCGGTTATCTCATATGATCCATATGTTGCTACAAATGACCCTGATAACCCATATGTTTCCACAAATGAACCATCACTTATCCTAGATGACCCATCTGTTGCCACAAATGATTCATTTGTTACCACAAATGGTCCATATGTTGCCACAGATGACTCAAATAAACCATCTGCTTCCATAGATGATCCATCCATATGTTGCTACAAAATATCCAATGACCTATATGTTACCACAAATGAACTATCTACTGCCATAGATGATCTAGTTGTTGCCACATATAACCTATTTATTATCACAAATGACAGATCTGTTGTCATAGATAATCCATATGTTGCCATATATGATTCATATTTTTCCACTGATGACTCATTTTTTGCCACATATGACCTATATGCTGGCATAAATGAATCATATATTACCACATATGAGTCATTTGTTACCACAGATGACACATCAAGATGTGAAAACCCCCTTCCCATTTCTTTCTTTTCAAGCTTTTTGTTTGCTTTCTTCATCTTCTTCAACGCACATTCACTATAGAATATACTTATATTTTCCCTTGTTGCTTCTAATGTCCATCCATACAATGTTTTTGTAAAAAATAATAAATACTCATTTCATTCTTGGTTTTCGATTCAGACTCATTTAATTAGACATCTGCTACAACAAATGTAATTTAATAAACTTATGTTATTTATACAAAATATATTTTATTTTGTTATAGATCTGGAAATAGTTCTAAGACCTCGGAAGTCGGAAAGATGGAACCAAGGAAAAATTCCTCAAAATGTCGACTAGATTCAATATTACAACTCACTCTATGACTCGTATAGCATTCTACGACTAGTAGAGACGAGTCGTAGAGGAAGTCTTTGCAATTGTTAAGAAACTTTCTTAGGTGAGGCCCTATGACTAAACAGGATGAGTCATTCTCCTACTGACGATTCATAAGGATAACACGTACACAAAGTTTAGAGACCCTCAAGTCTATGAGTCGTTGACTTGAGAATGACTCGTAAGACCCTAGTCGTAGGTCCAAATTTGGTTTTAATGAAGAGAAATCTCATCTTTTTCCTAAGTTTGATTCAGTGAACCTAGACACTATTATGGCCAATTTCAAGCATATAACTATTCATCGCTTAAAAATTCCTTCTATTCTCCAGTCATTCACCTAAATTCTCCTAAGGCAAGACCAAGAGAATTCTCTCAAGGTTCCTCTACAATCTTCAAGCTAGGATTTCAAAAGTAATCAGATTCTTCTTCAATTTATGAATAAATTTACCAAGGTATGTAAGGATTGATCCATGGGTTCCTTTAACCCATGGAGTCCCAATGTTTTTTCAAAGTTTTCTTCAATTTTGAATAATCTATTAACCCTAGTTTTGATGAATTACATTCGACTGTTCCAACTCCATTTTTGGATGTTACCTATGATCATTATAAGCATGTTTTCAAGTAAAATTATGAATGCCCAAGCATAATGTTACTTTCAATTATGGTTATAAAGTTCAAAGAGGATTTTCATGAGTTGATTATGAATTTAATATTTTTCAAAAGAAAGCTTTTATGAATGAATTTAACATAATGATTGAATGATGAAAGTTATGATGATGATCAACTTTGATCCAAGGAAGTTATTATGGTGTGATAAGTACAATTTTCATGCAAATCATGTTTAGATTGTGGTAAGGACAATTCTCACTGAAGGTATGGATTCCTATGAATCACAGGAGTTAATGAGCTATTCAAATGATTATTATATATCATGATGAATTTAATGATGATACTTCTATATTTTAATGAATTTCCATTGGGATATTGACTATGTAATGGGAGGACTTCTAGGTAAGGTTTGGTCCGCTAATGTAGTTAGTTACCCAAGGGAATACTAGTAGAAATCTAAAGTCCCAAACTATGTTGCCAAGTAGGTTTCCCTATGGACTAACTCGTGGATTGACATATAGCTATGGAGCTGAAGTTGTTTCTAACAGAGTCTACCTTGACAAGTAACCTCTCTCTTGTCGATGTGGGAGTTACATTGGATGCTATGTTATAGCTCACATGGTCTTAAGATGTCGGTTAAATGTCTTATGTCACATTTAAGTTATATGCAAATATGAAAAGTTTATTTTGATGTTCTGATTCTTTGACCATAGTTTACATAATGTTTCAAATGCTTCAAGTTTACTTCATGCTCATTATGTTGGTCATGCATCTTATGTCATATTTCTCACGTTTCTTTACTTGTTCATGCATATCTCACATACATAATATATTCTATGTGCTAACACATATTTTGCATATATTATCTCATAATATAGGAGCGGACGACGACCATCCTATTCTTGGCTAAAGTTGTTTAAGCTTTCAAAAGTTGGTGAGTTCTCATTCATCGGGGACAAAAATTTCCCTTCACATTGCTAATTTGACTTTCTCTTATGTTTTGGGTGAGCTAGCTTGTCCTAAGCCCCTCCTCAAAGTCTAGAATATAGGCATGATTAGACGTTCAAAGTGATGTAGTCTATTTTGGACCTATGTTGAAGTTTATTATCTTGGACTTCTATGTTGAGTTGACACTTTTTGCTTATATTTTTATGTTTCCTATACCTTATGTATGCAATGTATGATAATATGTCTTAGCTGGGATCCCTCGTATTCTTGATCGACGTATCACTTCAATGGTCTAGGATCAGGTCATGACAAACTTAGTATCAGAGCACAATGTTCAAGTGTCTTAGGGAGTCTAACATCCCGCGTCAAGTATAGTCTTATTTATCGGTTTGAAGCACACCACATTTATGAATAGGAGGCTATGAAACGTCTTAGGAAAATCTTACTTCTGTCATAATCTATGTCATGCAGTAGAGTGGTACTCTAAGTCTTTCCCTCTACAACTTGTTCTTTGCAATTTTTAGAAAAATACCTCCACAAAGATACTCTACTCGAATGAATGTGATTGAAGAGGAGAAACAAGCTCCAAATGATCCCTTGAATGACCAATTCTCCAATGTTGAGTTTTGAGTGGCATTTCAAGTTCTTGTTAAGCCGTTACAGCTCAAGCCAATAGGGAGGTGGTTTCTCCCGTAAACCCAAATATTGGTATGGTGGAAACAAGAGTTTGTGATTTCATGAGGATGAATCCTCCAGGGTTTTGGGGTTCTAAGGAGAAAGAGGATCCACAAGAGTTCATTGATAGTGTTCAAAAGATTGTGAGGATTATGGGGGTTAGCTCAATTTATATGGCAAAGTTGGATACTTATCAATTGAAGGGTGTTCCTCGTATTTGATTTGATCAATGGAAAAGTGAGAGGTCTAGAGAAGCAGATCTCATAGCTTGGGATAAACTCAAAGGAGTGTTTCTTGAACACTTTTTCCCATTGGAGTTGAGAGAGGCCAAGGTACAAGTGTAACGATCTGCCCTAGTGCCTAGTCATAACATGGTGATTGAAACCTGAAGGGCTCCAACCAAGCTTCTTATACATATCATAAGCATACATAAGGTAAAAGAAAAGCAAAAATATCATAAGAGAGTCTAAACCATGAACAGAAAATGAAGAATATCACATAACAACATAGACTCGAAATATTTTTCCAGCTAGATGCCTCTACTCATGAGCATGGGCGGGGGCTAATACATCCCTAGATCACCCTTAATATGAAACATAACAAAATTCTTTAAAAATAATAGCCAAATCGATGACTAGTCCCCGATAAATGAGGACTCACCACAAACACCGTCGGATAAAAAAAGCTTAATTAGCCACATGGACAAAAATGATCTTCAACGTCAACCCTATTCTGAGACAATATAGGCAAAAGTATGCATTAGTAATTTATAATGTACTAAGTATGAGGGCATAATATGCAACGTAAATCATGATATGCAATAGTCAAGTAAAACACATGATAAGATGAGATAAGTAAAGTCATGAGAAAACTATAATGACCAAAGCATTTAAAAAGCATAATTTAAAAGGCATGCCATATGTAAGAGATCATACATATGTGGGATAGGAATCATAACCGACAATAAGACCATGCGAGCTATAACATGGAATCCTGTTTTCTCCCCATTCAATGAAGAAAAAGGGAATCTACTTGCCAAAGTAGACTCTACGCTGCTAGGCGGGTCATACATACGCTATATGTGGATCCAATAGCTAGGACATGAAGGCAATCTATTGTGGCACATAGTTTAAGAGACATAAGGTTGATACTAGAGCTTTTAGTAGGTCCCCCAGCTCAAGTCCACTCAGTGCTAAGTCAAATCATATGGAATACATACATAGCATATAATCATAATTTCATATATCATAGTCATGATCATAGGTTTGAAATCATAGAATAGCTCATTTTCATAACATAATTGTAATGTGAGAATTGTCCTTTCATTATTATAATAATATTTGCATAATTCATATATTTAGGCCCTAGGTCACCACATAGGGCCCTAAGTCACCTTACTTCATAACTTGCATGAAATTGATACCTTGAACTTAGAATAGAACTTAATTGCATAACCAATTGACTTGAAAACATGCATGATCATATAATTTCTATCAGCCCATATATAATCCATAAAGATAATATCATTAGGAAGTATAATTGAAAATACTCATATTTTACATCATGAACCCTAGAGATCAAAATAAGAGAATTCATGAAAAACTCTTCAATTCAATGCAATAACTATCAATTTAATCAAAATAGACTCATAATCATAATTTGAATCATAATTCATGCAATTGTAATAGAGATCATAAAACCCATAAAATACCATAATTTAATTTGATAGGAAACTTGAGAAAGTGATTGGGCTTCATGGATGAAAGAATCCATGAATCAATACCCACATACCTTAAGTGAGGAAACCAAATAGTTTGGAGGAACTAGAGAGTTTTGATAGAGAGCTTGAGTGAATTTACTTGAAGTCTTCAATGGAGTCATTGAGAGTCTTTTGTAAAGAGAAAAATATTTAAGTAGGTGAATTGTAGAAGAATAAATAGAATTAGAGGTTTTGGTTAATTTATAGAGCTGAATTAGGTCCTAAAAATATCTAGTTTCATTAGATAACAATTAGAGTAAAGTTTAAAGTGCCCTTCCTAAAAACTAAATTTGGCCAAAAAACCATTGCCAGGTCTACAACGTGGAGGCAAGAAAGTATGTGATGCGGACTAAAATTTTTCCATAGGTTTTGACCCCCTGATCGATATTCTAAACTCAAATTTTTCAAAAAGATTAAGGATAACGCATTACATTAGTGGCCTATTCCCAAGGCATTCTTAAGCCACTTGTGAGCATTTTGAGGGATATTACAATACCTCCCCCTTGGAAACATTCGTCCTCGAATGAGATCCAACTAATATAGGAAGGATATGGAAAAAGGACTAGCAACCCAACATGAATATGAAGACACATTGAAAAATGCATAGAACATATAAACTTCATACTTAACATAAGACTTAGTCCTTGAGAAAAATCATTTTCATGAATCATGCATGCATATGAATAGCATATGGAACAGAAACGCAGGAGTTTAATCGATTTGATCATGAACAACTTAGTACCTTTAGGCTTGAGTGGAAGGAAAGTGATACAGATAACACTTCATCATGTCTGATTTCTCTTCCCACGTAACACTCTCTGCTTGTTGATTCCTCTATAATACTTTGACGAACACAATGTCTTTATTTCTTAACTTCTTCACTTGCCTATCTAAAATCTCAATGGGACCTCCTCATAAGTCAAATTCTCTTCAATACTCACATTCTCCATTGGCACAATAGAATTTGCATCACCCACAAACTTCCTCAACATTGACACATAAAATACCGGATGGACCAAAGCCAACTGAAGTGGCAAGTCTAACTCATATGGTACTTTGACAATGCTCTTTAATATCCTATAGGGTCCTATATATCTAGGACTCAACTTCCCTTTCTTGCCAAACTGCATTACTCGTTTTATAGGTGAAATCTTTAAATACACCATATCATCTACATCAAATTCAAGCTCTCTCCTCCCAGTGTCATAATAGGACTTTTGAAGACATTGAGCCATTTTTAATCTTTCTCTTATGAGCCTTACTTTCTCCATTGCATAAACTACCAAATCTAAACCAATCAATGCCATCTCACCCACTTCGAACCAACCCACCGGAGACCTACATCTTCTCCCGTACAAGGCTTCAAAAGGAGCCATTTAGATGCTAGAATGATAACTATTATTGTAGGCAAACTCAATCAATGAAAAATGCTCATCCCAGCTTCCTCTAAGATCAATCACACATGTCCTTAACATATCCTCCAAGGTTTGGATTGTTCTTTCGGCTTCTCCATCGGTTTGAGGATGGAAAATAGTACTTAGCTAGACTTTAGTACCAAGACCTTTCAAGAAGGACTTCAAAAAATATGAAATGAATTGAGTACCTCTATCCAATATAATTGACAAACGGACACCATGATGTTTCACAAATTCACGAATGTACAACTTAGCATAGTCTTCAGTACTATAAGAAGTGTTGACCTGTATAAAATGTGTCGATTTGGTCATTTTGTACACAATGACTCAAATAGAATCATGTTATCTTCTAGTACGAGGTAAACCCGTGACAAAATCCATATTCATATCTTCTCACTTCTATGTACGAATTTTAATTTCTTGAGCTCGACCTCTCAGCCTTTCATGTTCAACTTTCACTTGTTGGAAATTAAGAAACTTAGCCACGAACTCCGCTATGTCCTTCTTCATGCCATTCCACCAATATACTTCTCTCAAGTCACGATACATCTTGGTAGATCCTGAATGAATTGAATACTGAGAACTATAGGCCTTATTCAATATCAACTCTCTTAATCCATCAACATTTGAAAAACACAAACGACCTTGGTAACGTAATACCCCATCTCCTCCTAGGGAGAAAGACCCAATGGATTTTTCAGTAACCAACTTCTTTAATTCGACCAAAATTGAACATTGTCTTATTTTGCCTTAATGTCTGCCACAAGAGATGATTCCAAACCATTATGTATAAGAATGCCTCGATTATTCAAATAAACCAAACGCACACCTAAACATGACAATCTATGGACCTCTTTAACCAATTTCCTCTTACCTTCCTCAACATGTGCAATACTATCCATATACAAGCGACTAAGTGTATCGGCTACAACATTTGCCTTACCCGGATGGTACAATATGCTCATGTCATAGTCTTTTAGGAGTTCAAGCCACCTTATTTGCCTAAGGTTCAAGTCTCTTTGACTAAAAACATATTTCAAACTTTTATGGTCGGTAAACACATTAATCTGCACCTCATAAATATAATGGTGCCAAATTTTCAAAGCAAACACAACCGCCGCAAGTTCAAGATCATGGGTTTGATAGGTTCTTTCATGAACTTTAAGTTGTCTGGATTCATAGGCTATAAACTTACCATGTTGCCTCAAGATACAACCCAAAGCAACACGCAAAGAATCACAATAAACAACAAACCTATCCGAACCTTCGAACAATGTAAAAATAAGAGCCGACGTGAAATGGTCCTTCAATATTTGGAAACTTTTTCTCACATTCGTCTGACCATTGGAATTTTTCTTTATTTTGTTTCAACTTAGTTAAAGTCGAAGTAATAGATGAAAACCCTTCAACAAACCTTCTGTAGTATCTGGCTAAGCCTAAAAAGCTTGTAATGTTCAAAGGAGATAACGGTCTAGGCCAATTCTTAATCTCCTCCATCTTCTTTGGGTCTACTTTAATCTTATCAACGGATACCACATGGCCAAGAAATGTAACTTCCCTCAGCCAAAATTCACACTTAATAAATTTAGCAAATAATTGCTTCTCTCTCAATATTTGCAACATAATCGTCAAGTGACCCATTTGATCTTCCTCATTTTGTGAATAACTCAAGATGTCATCAATGAACACCACTACAAACACGTCCAAATATGGCTTGAAAATATAATTCATCAAATCCATGAATATCATTACTAAAAATCAAAATGACTATACCTTGTTCGAAAAACTATTTTGGGAATATCACACTCCCTTACCTTCAATTTATGATAATCGAAATGGAGGTCAATCTTAGAAAAGTAGCTCGCTCCTTGTAATTGATCAAACAAGTCATCTATCTTTGGAATTGGATACTTGTTCTTTATGGTGACCTTATTCAATTGTCAGTAGTTTATACACATTTGGAGTGACCCATCTTTCTTCCTAACAAATAACATGGGAGCACCCTATGGTGAAATACTCAGTTTTATAAAACTCTTATCCAACAAATCCTTCAATTGTTCTTTTAACTCCTTAAGTTTAGCCAGAGCCATACAGTAAGGAAGAATAGAAATAGGTTGGGTATCGGGAAGGAGATCTATACCAAAGTCAATTTGCCCTTTCGGGAGGAATACCGGGTAAATCATTGGGAAACACATAGAAAACTCATCAACTATAGGGACAGACTCAAGAATAGGAGTTTTGGAATCGACGTCCCTAACTCACAGAATATGATAAATGCACCCCTTGGAAATTATTTTTCGGGCCTTAATACATGATATGAATCATTAACCACCAAATTATTACTCTTCCATTCAAGAATAGGCTCTTTAGGAAAGTGAAACTTTGCCACACGAGTCCTACAACATATAGATGCGTAAGCGGTATGTAACCAATCCATACCAAGAATGATGTCAAAATTAATCATGTCAAGTTCAACAAGATCACATGGAATACATCTATGCAAGACCCATACATGACAGTTTCTATAAGATCTCTTGGCTAATACCGAATCACCAATGGGAGTATAAATCGAAAAGAGTTCTATTAACACTTTGGGTCACACATCAAATCTCCTAGAAATGTAAGGAGTAATAAAAGACAAGTTGGCACCCGAATCAAGTAATATATAAACATCAAGGTTAAAGACTTGTAACATACTCATGACCACATTGGGAGTCTCACAAATATCTTGCCTAGCGTGAAGAGCATAGAAACGGTTGTTGTATTGGCCATCCTTTGGTTGAGCTTGGGCACCTTGTTGCACTTGGCCTCCTAGAAGACAACCTTCTCCACCCTTGTTGGCAACAAGAGGGAACTCGGGATACTTATGGCACATCTTGCCTCATCCATAGCAAGCACCCATTCATTATCAAGCACTTTTCTCCATGATTGTTTCCACACTTTGCACACTTAGGAAAAGAAGGGCTACTAGCATTCGCGCCTCCTCCTTCTTGAGCTTTAGGGTATGGAACCTTGTCATTTGAAACTTCTTCCTCGAGCTTTGGCCTTATTAAGAGCATTCACTACTACCACCGGTCCTAGCATTAGAGAACCCACCTTCATACCAAGCCCTCTTAGAATCCCTAATCCTGATCTCCTTGAGTTTTTCTCCTTCAATTTGTTCGGCAAAAGTCATGAGCCAAGATATGTCCATCTCCTTAACAAGCATAGAGGTACAACATTCATTAGAAACCAAGTCAGACACCCCTAATATGAGTTTACTCATTCGGACATGTGGATCCGCAACCAATAATGGAGCATACTTGGACAGCTTAGTAAACTTTAGGGAATAGTCACTCATCCCCATATTGCCTTGTCGAAGATTTATGAACTCCAACACTTTAGCCTCCCTTATTTTAAGAGGGAAGAAGTGATCAAGAAAAGCAAGTTTGAAAGCTTCCTATTTAATAGGACCTTCATTAACCCTCTCCAACTTTCATTGAGTGTACTAAACTTGAGCAACACCCTTAAGTTGGTAAGCTGCCAACTCTACTTTTTCTTCCAAAGTGACTCCCATAATGCTCACTATCTTATAGACCTCATAAATGAAATCTTGAGGATCCTCATGAACTTTTGAGCCATAAAAGTCTAGATGATCCATTCTTTCAAAGTCCCTCACTCTTGAGGCCGGAGTAGGAACATTAGGAGGAGTCACAATACCTTGGTTTGTTACCACTCGGGATAGCATAGTAATAGAAGTTCAAAACTCAGAATTACTCACTTGGTCTAGTAGAGGACCATTCTCTTGAGGAGCCGGGGGAGTTTGGGCATCATTAGCATTATTTCCCCTAAAAAATGGTGGTCTTCTTAGAGCAATTTGTTTGAAAATTGCAAGGAAAGAACATTAGGGAAAAAAGTCTTACGAAAAACTTTATGGCAAGACATGGATTATGAAAGAAGTGAGGATTATTAAAAAGCCTTACAGCCTCCTATTCATAGATGTGGTACGCTTAAAAACCATGATAAGACTCTACTTGACGCTGCATTTTGGACTTCCTAGGACACTTGAAAACCTTGTGCTCTAATATCAAGTTTGTCATGACCCTTCCTAGGACCTCATCATAACATGGTGATCAAAACCCTAAAGGACTTTAACCAAGCCTTTTGTACATATCATAAGCATACATAAGGTAAAATAAAAGCAGAAACATCACAAGAGAGTCTAAACCTTGAATAGAAATTAAAGAATATCACATGACAACATAGACTCGAAACATTTGTCCAACTACATGCATCTACTCATGAGCATGGACGGAAGCTAAGATATGTCCCTAGCTCACTCTCAATATGAAACATAGCAAAAGACTTTGAAAACAATAGCCAACTCGATTACTAGTCCTCGATAAATGAGGACTCACCACAAATACCACTGGATAGAAAAGCTTAACTAGCCACATGGAAAAATATGATCTTCAACCTCAACCACTACATTATGAGAAAATGTAGGCAAAATGATGCATTAGTGATTTGGAATTTACTAAGTATGAAGGCATGACATGCAACGTAAATCATGAGATGCAATGGTCAAGTAAAACACATGATAAGATGAGATAAGTAAAGTCATGAGAAAACCATAATGACCAAAGCATTTAAAAAGCATAATTTAAAAATCATGGCATACGTAAGAGATCATACATATCAGGGATAGAAACCATAAACGACAATTAGACCATGCGAGCTATAACATGGATTCCCATTTTCTCCCCATTCAACAAAGAAAAACGGAATCTACTTGCCAAGGTAGACTCTACCCTGCTAGACGGGTCATACATACACTATATATAGATCCAATAGCTAGGCTATGAAGGCAACTATTGTTGCATGTAGTTTAAGAGATATGAGGTTGCTACTAAGGATTTTGGTAGGGCCTCCACCTCAAGTCCACTCAATGCTAGGTCAAATCCCATGGAATACATATATAACATAGAATTATAATTTCATATATCATAGTCATGATCATAGGTTTGAAAGTATAGAATAGCTCATTTTCATAACATACTTGTAATGTGGGAATTATCCTTTCATCATTACAATCATATTTGCATAATTTATATAGTTAGGCCCTAGTTCACCACAAAGGGCCCTAATTCACCTTACTTCATAACTTGCATGAAATTCATACCTTGAACTTAGAGTAGAACTCAATTGCATAACAAATTGATTTGAAAATCATGTAATTGACTTGAAAATATGCATGATCATATACGTTCTATCATCCCATACATAATTCATAAATATAATATCATTAGGAAGTATAATAGAAAATACTCATATTTTACATCATGAATCCTACAGATCAAAATAGGAGAATTCAAGGAAAACTCTTCAATTCAATGCAATAACCATAAATTTATATAAAAATAGACTCATAGTCATAATTTGAATTATAATTCATGCAATTTCAATAGAAATCATAAAACCCATAAAATAACATACTTTAAATTAATAGAAAACTTAATAAATTGATTGGGCTTCATGGATGAAGGAATCTATGAATCAATACCCACATATCTTAAGTGAGGAAATCAAATAATTTGGAAGAAATAGAGAGTTTTGATGGAGAGCTTGAGTGAATTTACATAAAGTTTTTAATGGAGTCCTTGAGAGTATTTTGTAGAGAGAGAAATATTTAAGTAGGTGAATTATAAAAGAATGAGTAGAATTAGAGGGTTAGGTTAATTTATAGAGCTGAATTACGTCCTAAAAATGTCTAGTTTCATAGCTAACAATTAGGGAAAAGTCTAAAGTGCCCTTCTTAAAAACTAAACTTGGCCAAAAACCATTGCCAGGTCTGCGACGCGGAGGCGAGCAAGTCCGCAATGTGGACTTTCCGTGCACTTTAATGTTTTGCGTAGTTTCTTTAAAAAATATATCTTTCAATATACGGGTCCTCGAGACTATTTTACCACATATTTTGACCCCCTGATCAATATTTCGAACTTGTATTCTTGAAAAAGATTAAGAATAATGCATTACATGAGCGACCTATTCCCAAGGCATTCTAAAGACACTTGTAAGCATTTTGAGGGATATTACAAAAAGAGTTCATAAACCTTAAGCATAGTGGTATGAGTGCAAGGGAGTATGCCCTCAAATTTACTTAATTATCAAAATATGCTCCATTCATAGTTACCGATTTAAGAGTTCGTATGAGCAAATTTGTGTCGGGTATGTCGGATGTGGTCTCTAAGAAGAGTAAGACGACTATGTTGATCTGGGATATGAACATCTATAGACTTATGACCTATGTCGATAAAATATACAGTGAGAAGTAAAATGAGAAAACTAGGGAGTCCAAGAGGGTAAGAACCGATGGTGGTGATTCCTTTTATGTTAAGTCTATAAATGGTGGACGTCCTCATTTTCGCCAAAGGTATTCCGAGCAAGGTTCATGAAATGCTACTACTCTAAGGTTTGATAAGGATTGGGTGCCCAACCTTAAGCCTCAGGAAGGTGCTCCTATTGGCCAAGTTACCCCCACATGCAAGAAATATGGAAAGAATCACAAGGGAGAATGTCTATGGGGTTTGAATGTAAGCTATTGATGTGTCAAGCTGTGTTATCGTGTTAAGAAGTATAAGGTTAAAGATGGTTATCCTCAAGTCCAAGTTTCTCATGGAGGCCAAGTGCAACAAGGTGCTTAAGTGTAACCAAAAGGTAGTCAACGCAACAACTAGTTTTATGTCTTCATAGTAGGCAAGAAGTAGAGGAGACTCCCGATATTGTTACCGGTATATTATGGGTCTTTCACTATGAGGTTTATGTTTTGCTTGATCTGGGTGAAAATTTATCTTTTTTAACTCCTTATGTGGCTATGAGATTTGATGTTAGCCCCGATGTTAAAGCTTTTTTCCATTTATACTATTGTAGGTGAGCAGTTATGGCTAAGAGAGTCTATAGAGGTTGCTCGATTTCAATTTTCAATAAAGTTACTCTATGTGATCTAGCTGAACTTGAGATGACCGATTTTGATGTGATCCTTGGCATGGATTAGCTATAACATGCTATGCTTTTATTGATTGTAGAACCCGAGTGATTAAGTTCAATTTCCAAATGAGCTGATCCTAGAATAGAAGTGTAGTAATTATGTGTTCAAAGGTCAATTCATTTCGTGCCTTAAAGCTCAGAAAATGATTTCCAAGAGTTGCATTTACCATCTTGTGAGGGTTAGGGATACTAATTCTGAATTCCCTACTATAGAGTTGGTCTGTATTATTAATAAGTTTCCGGATATGTTTCCCGATGATCTACCCGGTGTTCCTCCCAAAAGAGAATTTGATTTTGGCATAGAACTTCTTCCCAATACTTAACCCATTTTTATTCCTCCTTACCGAATGGCTCCAAAGGAACTAAAAGAGTTAAAGGATCAATTGAAATACTTGTTAGACAAAGGTTTCATTAGACCAAGTATATCTCCATGGGGTGCTCCCATGTTGTTTGTTAGAAAGAAGGATGGTTTACTTCATATGTGTATTGAATACAGTCAATTGAATAAATTAACCATCAAGAATAAATACCCAATTCCGAGGATAGATGATTTGTTTGACCAATAGAAAGGGGAAAGTTATTTCTCTAAGATTGATCTCCATTCCAGTTATCACTAATTAAGGGTGAGGGAGTGTGATATTACCAAGATGACATTTCGAATAAGGTATGGCAACTATGAGTTCTTGGTTATGTTATTTAGTTTGACCAATACCCTTGCAGCATTTATGGACTTGATGAATAGGGTGTTCAAGTAATATTTGAACATATTTGCAAATATGTTTATTAAAGACATTTTGGTTTACTCTCGGATTGAGGAGGGGCATGCTAATCATTTGAGGATTGTATTACAACTCTAAGGGATAACTAATTATTTGCTAAGTTCAATAAGTGTGAGTTTTGGTTAAGGGGGGTTTATTTCCTTGGTCACATTATATCCGGTGAAGGGATTATGATTGATCCTACGAAAATCGAGGTAGTCAAGAATTGGACTAGACCATTGTCTCCTTGGAATATTAGAAGTTTCTTGGGCTTAGACGGATATTATAGAAGATTTGTAGAAGGGTTTTTATCGGTATCGTATCCTTTGATTACGTTGACCCAGAAGAAAGTGAATTTCCAATGGCCGGAAGCTTGTAAGAAAAGTTTCGAAAAGTTGAAAGATCGTCTTACTACCACTCTTATTTTGAACTTATTGGAATGATTCGATGGTTTTGTTGTGTATTGTGATGGTTCAAGGGTTGGTCTTGTTTATGTTTCGATGCAACATAATAAGGTGATAGAATATGCTTCTAGGTAACTTAAGGTGCATGAAAAGAATTATTTGAATCATAACATTGAACTAGCGGCGGTTGTGTTTGCTTTTAAGATTTGGAGACGCTATCTTTATGGTGTCCATATGGATGTGTTTACCAACCATAAGAGTTTACAATATGTGTTTAAGCAAAAAGACTTAAATCTTTGATAAAGGAGATAGCTCGAATTGTTAAAGGGCTATGACATGGGTGTATCATACCATCCCGGTAATGCTAATGTGGTTGCTGATGTGGTTAGTAGATTGTCCATGAATAATATTGCACATGTTGAGGAAGGTAAGAAGGAGTTGGTAAGAGATTTTCATAGAATTGCATGATAAGGTGTCCGGTTGGTTGATTCCAATGATGGGGGTATCCTTATTCAAAATGTTTCGAAATCGTCTATTGTAGAGCATGTCAAGGCCAAAAAAATAAAGATAGTGATCCGGTGTTAGTCGAACTAAAAGGGTCGGTTTTTGACAAAGTCATTGAATCTTTCTCTCAAAGGGAAGACGGTGTGCTTCGCTATCAATGTCGATTATGTATACCTAATATTGATGGGTTATGAGAGTTGATATTGAATTAGCACATAGTTCTTGGTATTCAATTCATCTAGGATCGACCAAGATGTATCATGATTTGAAAAAAGTGTATTAGTGAAATGGTATGAAGAAGGATATAATAGAGTTCATGGTTAAGTGTCCAAATTGCCAACAAGTTTTAGTTGAATACATCAAAAGCTGGGAGGTTTAGCTCAAGACATTGAAATTCCTACTTGAAAGTGGGAAGTTGTGAATTTGGACTTTATAATGGGTTTGCCTCGTACAAAGAAAAAATATGATTCCATTTGGGTTGTTGTGGATCGAATGACTAAGTCAGCTTATTTTTTACCGATTAAGACTTCTTATGGTTCCGAAGATTATGCTAGGTTGTATGTTATTGAATTGGTAAGACTTTATGGAGTTCCCTTATCCATTATATCGGATTGTGGTACTCAATTCACTTCGCACTTTTAGAAGTCATTTCAATAGGGTTTTGGTACAAAGGTTAAGCTAAGTACCGTTTTCCATCCTTAAACCAATGGTCAAGCCAAAAGAATGATTAAAACTCTAGAGGATGTGTCGAGGGCATGCGTAATTTATTTTAAAGGAATTTGGGATGAACATTCTCCATTGATTGTGTTTTCCTACAATAATAGTTATCACTTTAGCATCCTAATGGCTTCTTTCAAAGCATTGTATGGGAGAAGTGTAGGTCCCCAGTGGGATGGTTTAAAGTGGGTGAGATGGCCTTGATTAATCCTGATTTTGTAATAGATTCTATAGAGAAGGTGAGACTCATAAGGGAGATGTTGAAGATGGTTCAAAGTCGTCAAACGTCCTATTCATATGTTAGGAAAAGAGAGCTTGAATTTGATGTGGATGATTGGGTCTATTTGAAGGTTTCACCTATGAAGAGTGCAATGCATTTTAGTAAGAAAGGGAAATTGAGTGCTAGATATATTGGGCCTTATAATATATTAAGGCGTATTGTCAAGGTGGCTTATGAGTGAGATTTGTCATTTTAGTTAGCTATGGTTCACTCGGTGTTTCATGTATCTATGTTGAGGAAGTTTGTGGGTGATACAAATTCCATTGCATCATTAGAAGATGTGAGTGTCGAAGAGAACTTGACTTATGAGGAGGTTTGGTCAAAATCTTAGACCGAAAAGTGAAGAATCTAAGGAACAAAGAGGTCATGTCTGTTAAGGTTTTGTGGAGAAATCAACAAGTAGAGAGTGCTACTTGAGAAGCAGAGGCGGATATAATGAAATATACCCATGCCTCTTTTCCTCTACTAAAGCCTTACGTAGTAAGTTGTTCTTATTCAAATCGATTGAACTCCTACATATTCAATTCCTCCTATGTCATTCATATGCAAGCATGTTGTTGAAAGTTGATTTTAAGTCATGTTTTATCTTAAATTTGAAATTTTCATGTTCTATACATTATGAGGACTCGTTATATTCATGTTGGGTTACAAGTCCTCTTTCCTTGACTTTCCTATGTTAGTTGAATCTCATTCAAAGATAAATGCTCCCAAGGGGGAGATATTGTAAGATCCTAGAAGTTGGAAAGATGGAACCAAGGAGAAATTCCTCAAAATGTCGATTGGATTCAATATTACCACTCACTCTACGACTCATAGAGATAAGCCATAGATGGAGTCTTTGCACATGGCCAGAAATATTCTCAGGTGAGGTCCTATGACTCAACAGGATGAGTGGTTGTCCTATTGATGAGTCATAGACACGACTCGTAAGGAAGAATCAGAGGCCCTAAAATAGGGTCTTCTCAGAATCCTGTAGGACGACTCAAGTCTACAAGTCATAGACTTGAGAATGACTCGTAAGACCCTAGTTGTAGGTCTAGAATTTGGTTTTAATGAAGGGCAATCTCGTCTTTTTCCAAAGTTCAGTTTAATGAACCTAGATACTATTATGACCAAGTTCAAGCGTATAACTACCTATCCCTGCAAAATTCTCTCTATTCTAAATAATTCACCTAAATTTTCCTAAGGCAAGACCAAAAGAATTTTCTCAAGGTTCCTCTCCAATATCCAATCTAGGGTTTCAAAAGCAATCAGATTCTTCTTCAATTTATTAATAAATTCACCAAGGTATGTGATGATTGATCAATAGGTTCCTTTCACCCAATGAGTCCCAAGGTTTTCTCAAAGTTTTCTTCAATTTTTAATTATCTATTAACCATTGTTTTGATGAATTGTATTGGGTTATTCCAATTCCATTTTTGGATGTTACCGATGATCATTATAAGCATATTTTCATTGCATAATATCAAGTTAAATTATGAATGCCTGTGCATAAAGTTACTTTCAATTATGATTATGAAGTTCAAAGAGGATTTTTATGAGTTGATTATGAATTAAATGATTTTCAAAAGAAAGCTTTTATGAATGAATTTAACATTAATAATTGAATGATGAAAGTTATGATGATGATCAACTTTGATCCAAGGAAGTTATTATGGTGTGATAAGTACAATTTTCACGCAAATCATGTTTAGATGGTGGTAAGGACAATTCTCACTGAAGATATGGATTCCTATGAATCACTAAAGTTAATGAGCTATTCAAATTGTTTTCATGATGAAGTTACTGATGGTACTTTTATGTTTTAATGAATTTTTGTTTGTATATTGACTAAGCACCGAGAACACTTCTAGGTGGAGTTTGGTCTGATAACATAGTTAGTTACTCAAGAAAATCCTAGTAGCAATCTAAAGTCTCAACCTATGTTTCCCACGTAGGTTTCCCTATGGCCTAGCTAGTGGATCCACATATAGCTATTGAGTTGAAGTTGTTTCTCACGGAGTCTACCTTGACAAGTAATCTCTCTCTTGTCGATATGGGAGTTACATCAGATTTAATGTTATAGCTCACATGGTATTAAGATGTCGGTTAAAGGTCTTATCCCACATTCAAGTTATATGCAAAGATAAAAAGTTTATTTTGAAGTTGTGATGCTTGACCATAGTTTACATAATGTTTAAAATGCTTTAAGTTTACTTCATGCTCATTATGTTGGTCATCCATCTTATATCATATTGATCACGTCCCTTTACTTTTACATTCATATCTCACATACTTAGTACCTTCTATGTACTAACACATATTTTGCCTACATTGTCTTATAATGGAGGAGAGAATGATGACCATCTTATTGTTGGCTAGATTTGTTTAAGCTTTCAAAAGTTGGTGGGTCCTCATTCATTGGGTACATAGACTTTCCTTCACATTGCTAGTTTGAATTTCTGTTATGCTTCGAGTGAGCTAGGAGCTTGTCCTAATCCTCCCATCAAAGTCTAGAATAGAGACATGATTAGACATTCAAAGTGATGTAGTCCATTTTGGATCTATGTTAAAATTTATTGTCTTTGACTTCTATGTTGAATTGATACTTCCTCTTTTATTTTTATGCAATGTATTCTAAGATGTCTTGGTTGGGATCCCTTATAATTTGAATCATTATGTCACATCTAGGACCTAGGCTCGGATCGTGACAATGGTCCAAGAGCTATTGTAAATAAAAATCTGTTATATATGTTAGAAATAGACAAAAAAAATGTTGCAATGGAGTTATAGTCATCTTCTTCACAGCGCCGTACCCATATTTATAGACCATTTTACTAACAAATTAAAAAAAATGAAGAAGACACTAAAATACCTATACTACTACATTAGCAAGTAAGAAAGATTTGAACTACTAAACATGGATGGATTAGTGATATGGTTGAAGGGAAGGAAGATTAGATCATCCTTTAACAGCATCTCTGCTTCACCTCCAACTAGTATCATACGTTCACAAGATGAAAACCATCAGCAAAATATAGGAAGCTGCTCAAAGCAACTCCAACCACCGGATAACACACCTGAAAATAGAAAATGAAGAGTTAAGGTTCTTACTTCTCTACTAAGAAAATAAATAAAATAAAGAAAAACAATATATTTGACATGACTTGACTTACTTTGGTAGCTTATTCAATAGGCTAGAAGAAGAGAAAAGGAATTGTGTTGATGATCCAAAGGCAGATAAAATGGAAGTGGTGATTTGGCCAAGGAGACATAAGTCCCTTGACAGTCGAGGGAAGCGTTGATTAGGGTTTTAGAAAAAGTAAGGTTTGGAGTTTTAGGAATATATATATATATAGAACATATGTTTAGAGGGACCCTTCACCTTTTTTGTATAAGTCAATTGGGCTTTTTAAAGTCTTTTAATTTAATTATTTATTTTGTTTTAGAGTTAGGCCCATTTTTAGTTTGGGTTATCTAAGATACATTACATAAAATATATGTTGTAGTAGATGACTCATTTGTTGGACATAATCAATCATATTAGACATCTGGTACAACAAATGACTCATAAGTAGGAAATATTATCAATATACTCATCCATGTCAATAAATATACTCATCTAATGCAACAGGTACATCTGCTGCAATAGATGTCCTCAATATATGTTTTATCATTAACATAAATTATACTATTGCAATAGATATCACTTCTGTTGCAACAGATATCTGCTTCTATTCCAACATAAATGGAATTATTTTCCACAAGTGTTTGATATGTTTGAAATTACCACATGAATTTACACATCGAATTACTATATAATTCATTATGAATGTGATGTATGACAATAATTGATCATTATAAATAGTATGATAATATTATTTATTACTAAATAAGGTTAAATGTAATAATTTATATCACATTAGTCAATTCATCATTCTATTTAGGATGAATACACTTAGTTGATTTTTTAATTATTATGTAATTCATTATGAATGTGATCTAAGACAATAATTGATCACTATATATAGTATGCTAACATTGTGTATTACTAAATAAGGTTAAGTGTTATAATTTATATCAAACTAGTCAATTTCATCAGTCCATTTAAGATGAATACCTTAGTTGATCATCTAATTACTATGTAATTTATTATGAATGTGATCTAAGAGAATAAGTGATCATATTATATATTATGTTAACATTATTTATTTCTAAGGATAAATATAAAAATAGTAGTGAAATCTGTGTGGTAATTACCAACATAATTGATGCATGATGCATGATGCAACATATCCACTTTTTTTGGAACAGATGTAAATATTTGTGTGATAATTTCTACTAGTAGTGAAATTTGTTGCCACATATGTAAATTCTGTTGGAACAATAGTATATATTTGTGTGATACAATAGAAGTGGAATCTGTTGCTACAGATGTAAAATTTGTTGGAACAATAGTTGACTTTTGTGTGATACTTTTTAATATAATTGGCATAAATGGCAATAGATTCCACCTTTGTTGGAATAGATGTAGAAATTTGTGTGATAATTTCCAAAAGAAGTGGAATTTGTTGCCAAATATATAAATTCTGTTGAAACAATAGTAGGCTTCTGTGTGATAAGTTTCAACATAATTGAAATATGTGGCAATAGGTTCTAGTTTTGTTGGAATAGATGCAAATATTGGTGTGATAATTTACAATAAAAGTAAAATGTATTGTCACAGGTGGCTCATTTATTTCTATAGATGAATCATCCATTGCAACACATGACTCATCTGTTGCCACACATGAATCATCTGTGGTAACATATTCCCCTTTTGGAAAAAGGTTAATATGTTTAGAAGTACCCTTGACCTTTTCGATATAGGCCAATTGGGCTTTTTAAAGTATTTTGGGTTTTATGCCACTTTTCCTATTTTGGAACTATTAGAGCTTGAACAATTGACTTCGGTCAAAACTCCAGGAAGATGACCTCAAAATGGAACTTCAATCATTTCATCAGCTCCGGAATGGAAAACGTAGGCTAGTAGCATCATCGGCACAAGCATAGAGGCAGTTAGAGTGAGTTTAATGTCATTTGGCAGTTTAGTCTTCGAAATTTGATCTAAGGTTGACTTTGGTAAAAATTCTTAGAAAATATGCTTGGATTGCAATTCTATTAGTGCGATTAGCTCCAACATATTGATTTTGATCTAGAATGATCTTTTGTTCATGTCCTGAGGCTTCCGGTCTCATTTATAGCCCTTTAGCGGAAATGGAAAAAATTATGCTTGGGTTTGAGACCCATATTATTTTGAGATGACCTCATATGGAAATCTCGACTTCTCCATTGAGTTCAAGACATTAAATTTAGTATGGTGGCATAGTCCATTTGTGTTCATGTGATTCTGAATGAATCCCAAACACCCCATCGCAGCTTGTTCAAAGATCAAGTTTCAGCTGGTGCATTTTCTGTTGGTGCCACTGATTCACTTCATCGCGATCGTGATGAAGCCTTCATGATCTCGGAGGGTCACTCAGCTTATCCATCGCAATCATGATCCCCCTAGCCGCGATCGCGAAGGGCTTTTCTTTTGGGGTAGACCACGTGGTCATTACAATTGTGAGGTTTGTCCACCACGATCTCTATGGTCATTTAACCTGGGTATCTCAATCATAACCCAAAATCCCATGATCATAAAGGCCAATATCGTCTAGTCTTTAAATTAAAATACAGACGCGAGCCAGCCTCGACCCTATTTTCTTTTTGGCAATTTTGGGAGCTATTGAGCTCCAAATTGAGTGATTACAAGTGCGTTGGGATTGTGGGGGTCATGGATACGTGTTGTAGTTTTGGGGAAGAATGAAGATCGTTGGTTTGAAGTAATTTCTTGCCCAAAGGAGCTGGACAATCTTAGTTTAGGACTTGAATGAAATTTTTAATTATTGAGCTGATTTAGGTTATTTTGAGCATCAATTTGTGCCTCATTTTGGGGTACAAGATCAACAATTCATTTAAAATATTTTTACAGAGTATTTTCGGGATTCTCATTATGGGTCCCATAATTTAAACCCAATTTTGGGTCTATCTCTAGAAGATATGATTTAGGTTCAAAATGTTTGCATTGATGAGGTGATTAACCTTCTGATAGATTAGAGGCATTTGGAGTCATTTTTGGAGCAAAAGCTATCGCAAAGTGGAGTTGGAGCACGCGTGTTCAGCTTTGAGGTAAGCTATAGTCCCCATTTTTGATTGAGTTTCATAAGGTATTGTTTAGTATAAATTGCTTGTTGTTTGTATTGTATGTGACAAGTTAGGATTGACTCGTATATTATGGTCTCATTGTCCCAGTATGAGCCTTAGACTAGTGCACCTTTATGAAATTTCCTATCTAATTTGTAAGATTAGGGACTATGCCTTAGTTTGGCTTTGGTTAACCTATTTTCGATGATTTGTGACTTAAACTCGAGTTGTAGTTTGAACCTTAGTTGTTATATCCATTGTTGGCAGGAGTTTATGATACTTAGTGTTCTTCAATATTGAAGTACTTGTGTTAGAGCCTTGGTATAGTGATTTCCACCCGATTAGCCTTGTGAATTACTGTTGGATTCTATTTCTAGATTTAGAGTTAGAATCTACTATGCTTTCCTCTTGCCATTTGGTAGGGCTATCGGTGTTTATGAGTCTCGGGGTGATATTTCTAAGATGGATGGGGAGGTATTGATTGACTAGTTGAGCACTTGTTTCCTCATTTTCCTCATTCTTGTTACCCAGTTAGAGTTGAGTTCCCTTTTAGTCCTTGTGGTTGAGTTAGAGGAGTAGATTTGAGATTTAGGACTTGATTAGAGGTCAGTGTTATTTGTGATCCATGTTTGTATGCTCTAGTGGGTAAGGTGCTTGTTGATTCATTATTGTATGTGATTTGTGTATGTCATTTGGGTGCTAGTGATGGCATGCATTGCATTGAATCATTGTTTTCTCACAGATGTAGTCAACCCCTATGCATGCATTGGCTCTAGCATTGATTTTAGAAAGCTGGGTTGTAACCCAAACTTTTTTATACTGATTTCGAATAGGGGTCATACTACCTTTAGTATCAATATTTGCAGTGGACTAGAGGCATCAAGGATGCACTCATTTTAATATACTGATTCGAGGCATCAAGGATGCGCTCATTTTATTATACTTATTTGAGGCATTGAGGATGCGCTTATTTTATGACATTGATTGAAGGCATCGAGGATGTGATCATGTTACAGATTGATATAAGACCTAGATCGGGGCCAGATGGTGTATAGTGTCGTTCCTGAGCCCCCTATGGAGATTCTCTAGAGGCGCATGGGTCCTACTTCTTGGCTGGGACTGAAAGTAGGATTATATATCTTGGTATGATATGCTTGGAATAAATGGTACTACTGGTTTTACTGCATTACATTCATTTATATATGCATTTCCTATCACCAGCATAGTTGTTTGTACCTGGAGGTAGTATAGGATGCCGTACCGGTTTACCTATTTATGAGTGAATTTCCTGGGCACACAGGGGCTCGGGAGGTATTATCTTACTATTCGCGAACATGTGGGGGTATAAAGGGAGGTATCTTGTTTGAAGGTAGTTACTGCCCTTGTTCTTATTTATCCAACTTTTTGTGAAGGGATTTAGCTGATACGGTCCTTTAGGGCCTTTATGTGATATCTGTGATTAGTTCTGTTAGTAGTTTGTCACTTACTTGTCCTCCTCCATAGTGTGTCTTCGTGTTTAGGTCTTGGGATTTCACCACCAGGTACTTCATTGGTTTCCTTTCTTGTTTCTTACGTACTCTCTCTTTCCTATATCTAATGCTTCTTATTGCAGGCTTCATTAATATCCTTATTAGTTACTTGTGATATATACTCTTTTCCTACATATTCATTATACTTGCTTTATCTTTGGAGCACAGTCGGCCGAATCCTATTGAGTGCCACTTGTTGGTACTCATACTACACCTCTGCACCCTGCAGATCATAGGATGAGTTTTTACTACTGATTAGATATTGTGTGGAGCAGCTCTTGTATTTTACAAAATTGGGTGAGCTCTTGGCGTTCAAAGTTTCCTATCTCCCTCTATTTTGTCTTGGACTAGTCTTTATTTTATATTTGGAGATAGTCTGTACTACCATTATTATTATTATTGTATTTGTATAAGTGTTGTATTCCTTTATATTAGTTTAGTAGCTCGACTACCAACTGATACCAGGTCATGGGGGTTATTTTGTTGTATCGTTCTCACCCTTCTTTCTTATTGTTGTTATTATTAATATTATTATTCGGTTCTTTTTCTCTATTTGTGATGGTCTGTTGCCTATGGTTATGGACTATGGAGTTAGGCTTACCTACTGATGGGTTATTAGTAGATGCCATCATGAATCTAGAAATTAGATCATGACATAAATTCTATTTAAACTATATATATTTCTTTGATAAGTTCCAACTTAATTAAAATATGTAGCAACAAATTCTACTTCTATTGGAACAGATGCAGACATATGTGTGATAATTTTCAATAGAAGTGAAATTTGTTGCCATAGGTGGGTCATTTATTGCCACAGATGAATCATCTATTGTAACACATGACTCATTTGTTGCCATACATGAATTATCAGTGCCAACGTAATACCCTTATGGGAAAAGGGAATATCATTGTAGAGTCGCTAAATATAGATAATTGTTTAGAAACCATCTAACGGTTCGGAGTAATCAATGCAATTCTTTAATATCCTAACAATTCTTTTTGACTTCACCAACTCTTGGACTTCTTCTTAGACTTTAAATACACTCAACCCTCCTTCCTCTTTCACTATCACTCCTCCATCATCCTTCTACAAAAACTCAAAAATATCTACATTAGTAAATTCTGTCATGTCTTCTTCAATGAATATAAATGGGTGTATTGTGTGTAGGAGACAGTTTTATACCATTTGGCAGATTAAACTCTTGAAGGATTAAGTAAAGGACATTAACCATTTTGTGGAAGAACTAAAGCGTGAACTATAGGAGTTAAGGTATCATTTTCTTAACTTCGTTGAGTAGGTTAAGAATGACACCATGAAGGATGGTGGTTAGGCTGGTACTAATGGTGTTAATGATGTGTCTTTTCTTTTAATTTTAGTTATGTTTTTTTTATGTTTATATTATCAATGAATTTTTTTTATTTGTTGTTGTTATTTAAATTTTTGAATTTTGTTTAACGAAAAGTGATATTCTCTTTCCCCAAACATGGGATGGCTTCCGGTGCCAACAGACATAAAATATTGTCATCACCACCAATAACATGATATGATTAAGTAAATAAATATACATAATATAAAATATTGTCATAATATAATATGATTAACTAAATAAGGATACATAATATAAAATATTATCATCACCAATTACATAATAGTTAGAGCTCCAAAGTCTTACTTGCTACCCCAGCAGTCCAAACTACTTGCATCCTTCGTCATTCAATAAAGTGTTGGAAGCCGTCATAGAAGTTTCATTTATTAGATGATCAATAAATGCAAGTGAGTATGATGCATTATTCCACTTTGTCTCTACAATATTGAAAACAATTCCAACAAAGGCTCCATGAAAATCAAAAATTTCCAATCGTCAAAAACTGGTATGTTACAGTCGTATGCATGACTCAGTCGTTCATGATGATCTCAACTGTAACAAAATATTTTTTTCTAAGTTCATGACAGTAAGAATCCTCTTGACCCCTATCCAATCAATGGCTCTACGAAATGGTCTCTTCCCTCTAATATAATCAACTATGACCTCGTTCCCGTGTAAACTCAGCAAGTAAGTTCTTTATGTTTCTGCAACCAACTTGTGTGGATTCATCGTTGATCTTCTGGAACCTTCCTTTGAAGTAACCATAGAAGTTGATATTTATGATTCTATCCCTAAAATCTAGTGCTCACTGAAATCCTCTCGCATGAGGTAAAACATTTCATCAACATACTGAAATAATAATTTATATATGGTATAAACTTAGAATTATAGTTGAAAAGATAAAACAAAAGGGTACTTTATTACCACATATGACTCATTTGTATCCTATGATGGCTCATCTATTTCTATGGATGAATCATCTCTTGCCACACATGACTCATCTGTTTCCACACATAACTCATATGTGGCAACATATTACCCTTCTGTTGCAACTTATCTCTGAATCTGTTAACATATTACCTATCTATATAAATATTTACAAGTTTAAAAGTCCTAAAAATAAATATTAATTGAAGTTTATTAGAAAAATTACCCAGTCCTCCCACCAAACATCCATACTAGACATGATCTTGAAATCTTTATTTTTCAATTCATGCATGGAATATACTTGGGCCTTTTTTGATTTCAAGATTGTGTTTAGCTTCTTTTTTTGTTGGATTCAACAACTTGTAAATATTCACCTTCTTAAGCTCAGACTACTGTCTTATGACCCTTGGTAATTGTTCAAGAATGCAAGATTTTTTTTTGTTCTTCTTCTTGTGCCTCCCCAGTTTGGGCAACAGAAATTGCAACTTTTCATGTTTTTATCTAATTGTTAGTTCCTTAAAAATACTTGTCTTGTCCTGTTAGTATAATGCCCTCCGAGGTTATTTTTCTATTTTTGTGTATTTTTACCATTTTACCCCTTCTTGTAGCTTCTCTAAAGCTCATATGTGATATTTGGGTGGGTGTCATGCTTCCCAAGGTGTTGAGTTGAGTTTCGAGGCAGTTTTGCCATTTTTGAGGCTTAAGGATTGAAGGGGTTGACTTTAGTCAACATCCAGAGATTCGAGCATTGTATGCGAATTTTGATGGTTCCATCAGATCCAGAAGGTCCATTTTATTTTAGAAGAAAGGTTAGTTTGGGTTTTGGAGTCTTCATTTTGAGTTTATGTGGTTTTGTCGTGTTATTTCTAATTATTGGACATGGGTTGACTTCAGTTAACATTTTGAGTAAATGCACTCGGATAAAAATTTTGCCAGCGTGGTTAACTCTGAAATATCAAGTTTGGTCTAGTTCAGGACTCAAGGTGATTGGAATGAGTTTTCGGCCATTTATTTATTTTAAGTATTTTCTTTAAAATCTTTGACTTGGGTCAAAATTCAGTCAAAACGACCTGCATTGGGAAATCCACTGATTTCGTTGAGTCTGAAATATCATTTCTAGTTGGGTAGCATAGTTCATTTGTGTGAATGAAATTCTGAATGATTTCAGATCCTCCATTGAGGGACTTATTCCCTTATTGAAAATGCACCAGCATAGCTGCTAGTGCACATAAAAATTACTCTTCCCATTTGCGGGCCCCTGGCCGCGTTCACGCAGGTCAAGCCTTTTGTTCTCTGCGTTCACAAGCCTTAGGACACATTCTGGAGTTATGGATGGTTGTTCACCATATTTGCGAACAAGCCTCTGCTTTCGCGAAGCTTGTCTCCATGTTCACGAAGGCCAAATGGGGCGTGGCAGTGTGGTCTTTTAAGACCCATTGCTAGTCCCTATTTTTTCATTCCTAACATATCCAAACACCAAAAACATCTCTCTAACATCTCTCTAAGGAAAAAACTCTCTACTAGTCACACAAGTGAGCATTAAGTAGGTATGGGAGGGGAACCACCTCCCGATGTTGAAATATTTTGTTCGAAAGATAGGATTGTAGATCCTGTCGAGACGAATGTAACGCAAGTTACCACATCCCAAAAGTCCAAACACAGCTCTTCCAATCCCCCAAATACTCAGGCGATCACTGTGGACATTTCTGAGGAGGAGCTGAGAGCAGCACAAAGAATCATCGATTTGCAAAAGGATGGTTTGATTCGAGTAGTAAGAACAAGTGCATATGATTCCTCAGTTATTAGACTACATACAGTCCAAAAATTAGAACAAACTATATCACCAATTGTGCACACTGATTTTTCAAACTTGGAGCTGAAGAACACAGTCGCTCCGGAAAAACAAATAGATATTCGAATAACTTCCGGCGACATTCGAGACTTCAGACCCACTAGGGTTTGCTCTCCAAGTCAAGATGCACAAAATGGTATAAGTTTCACCGGTGTTGCCATCGCCGGTGAAAAAATTATTGGAGGCGCCGGAGCTCCATCCACTCTATCGACTAAAACTCAATACCATCGTGTTCAGCTAGATGAGGAGCACCTCCCAGGCATCAAGCGCCAGCTCGAATCACCACCAACAACTTCGAATATCTATTCGACAACTGAAGGTAACGGTGTCACTGGAGCTCCGGTAAACCAATTGTCACAAGAATAATACCAGCAGGTTCGCAACAATGCAGAGATGACTCCTAGCTATATGGGAGGGCTCGAATCACTACCAAAGAATTCAAATTTGGAAAGTCGTCAAGACGACTGTCAAGGTAGAGCTGCCGGAGCTCCGATGAACTAAATGACAAGGGACCAATGCCAAAAGGTCTCTAAAGGTATTGTGATGATGCCAAGACACACCATTGAACTCGAATTATCACCTACAAGTTCAAATTCTAAAAGTCGTCAAGGCACACTTGAAGGTTATGGTCACAGGAATAATGAGTCTCAAACTGAGGAACCTACATTGGCTCAGGTTCAAACTCAGTATTTTGGCAATGATAATTCTTACCTAAGTACGCAAAGGAATTGTAATGATCAACTTCAGCTTAGTTCGGATCATCATAGCAACAGCTCAAACAAAGGAATTCAAGGTAAGTATTCTCTAACTTTTGATCATACTAGCCAAGGTCAGTATACCTGTTCTCCTGAAATTCAATTACATCCTAATGTTGTTGACTATTGTAATAATCGTGTACAAAATGTGAAAAGTAATCTGCAGTCTAATGATGATAAACACAAATCTCACAATGGTAAGAGTAGTGCAGCAGGGCAGGCCTCTAAATTCATAATCTCTGATGCTAATGAATTGAAATCCAGTAGAGTCAATAAGCTCCCTGGTACTTATCTTAATGATTGTATGCAGGGTACTGAACATAATATTATGGTGCCTAGTGCTGATATGCAAAATTATCATACTAATGAGAATAGTGCAGCTGGGCATATATCTTCTTCTATGAATGTTGATGTTAATTTGTTAAAATCTAATGGAGCAAATACACTCCTTGGTACTGCTTCTAACAATCTTATGCAGGGTAATGAGCATAACACTACCAAGCCTAATACTAATCCTGAGACCCTGACCAACAACACACTTCAAACTCATAAGCCTACAAGCACTCAAAATACCTTCCCAAAAATATCCTCCAACTTTGATAAGCCTAGCCCAAACAATCAAGCCCCTAAACCTATTAATACCCAACCTCAACAACTTGAAAACAATAATAGAAATCCTCAAAAGAATCAGTTCCCCAATAGAAAGGAATAGCTCCCTCACTCTGCCCCCTACACTGTGATCCAAACCTTTGCTTCTAAGCTTAGATTAAACCAAGCTAAGAATGACACCCCTCTTGAGCTATCAACTCCTATTTATACCACTAGACAAGGGTTACCAGCTGTGATATATGACAATGATGACTTCATGATTAAATTGGCTCAAAGATGCAAATATACTGTTGTTGGGATATTTAGTAACACCATGCCAAAGGTGGAACTCATAAGGAGAAGTTTCATCCTCCAAACACAGCTTGTGGAAGGTGTTAAGATTGCCCATTTTAATGCAAGGCTTGTATACATTGACCTTGACAATGAAATGGATAATACTACTCTATGGACCAGGCAAAGGATGACCATTGAAGGGCAAGTTATGAGGATACAAACTTGGACCCCAACCTTTAGGCCTGAGGAGGAAACTCCTCTTGTTCCTGTGTGGGTAGCCCTGCCAGAACTCCCATGGCATTGCTATGAAAAGGAGTTTGTAACTACACTATTGGCCCCTGTTGGAAAAGTCTTCTTTATGGATGCTGCCTCTATCCAAAAGACAAGAGGAAGTACTGCCAAGGTGAGAGTTCAAATCAACCTTACCCAAGAGAGGCCTCATCATGTCTGGCTTGGCTATGACAAAAAAATCCAACTATTGGAAGATGGCAAGAACTGCTATATGAGAATGTCCCTAAATATTGCATGTATTGCAAGCATCAGGGGCATATGATACATGTCTGCAACATTAGAAAAAGAGATGAAGAACAAAAAAATAGGAAAGAAGCTGAAAATGGAAAGAAAAACAAGAACCATGATGAGAAGGATAAAACAGAACAAGCTCCCCCACCACCTTCCAACCCATAGGCTCAAAACAATCCTTCAACAACCAATGGACCATAACAGCCACAAAACACCAAGGCTAGCAAAGATGACAATGCCTGGCAAACACAAAGAAAGAAACAGAACAAAGGACCTACCAATTTGCAGCAGAACCAGGACATCAGAACCACAGGAGCATCACTCAAAGGTAAGTATGTACCAGTGCAGCAAGTCAATGCTGATCCAGGTAAGATTACTACTCCTAATTCTACTCTTAATGTTCATGTTGATCTTGCTATGCAAGATCAACCCACTAACCAAAATGCAGGAACTACAAACATCCCAGGAACTCAATTGTGAAGAGTTCATCAATAAGGCATGCAAGCACTACAACTGAGAGACAAGGTATTGACTTATCTCTCCCACAAACCCCTTCCCCCCATATGGTATGTACAAGTAATTTCTTAACAGGTACTACTCCAATGACCAATGTTGCAAGGGACTCAGGTATTGACTTTACTCTCCCAATCCCTAGGATGCCCCCAATTTTTAATACTATTGATATTATTGATGCTGAAGCTGTTGGGGGTCAGGATGGAAGTGAAAAAGAGGCACACCCTAACTTGCAGGAAGGGGTAACCACAAGGGGAAGGGATTTGTCTCATGTTTTGCATGAGAAGCAAAACACTAACCCTAGGAGTGACCTTAGAGCCCCTGCAATCTCTGAACACACTGATATAAATGCTACTGCCCACCTTGAAACTACTGAAGAAAAAGATCTTACAAAGGGTCCTACCATGCCAAGTCCTAAGGGCTCTATGGCTAAGGATTTGGGATCTCTTGCCAGTACTAGTGACAAGCCTTCTACTGCAAAAAAGCATAAGTTGAGTAAAAAAAGGAGGGATGCTATAAAGAAGAAAATTGATGAAAAAAATCATGCTGAGAAATGCCAAATTTCTAAGCTTTTTGATAGTACCTCTCTACAGCAGGTTGGTCAGAGCTGTCAAAAATTTGTACTAGATGATGATCAAGTGGGAATGGATATAACTCCTCTTCAGGCCCATTGTATCCCCACTACTCCCCTCTATTTAGCAGACTTCACTCCTGAGGCAACTAATCAACTCAACTGTACTCTTAACACCAACAGTGAAATTCCTTCTAAAGTTGATGAGTATGCTGTGTGTGTATCTGAAGATGAGGAAGATAGTGATAACTAGCCAATACAGGAAAATAATGAGGATGATGTGGTAAGTGAACAATTGATAAGAGCCTTCAACTCATCCAGGGATAATGTGTATGAAGATGAGATCCAACAGGTTGCTAACTCTCAAGGATTATCTCCAAGAGGTACTTATAGGACCAAGTTCTAATCCAAACCAAGTAGCACTGCCACCAAAGGTAGACCAAACACTAGATCTTACACTTCCAAAATATCCCAATGATTAGTACTCTCTGTTAGAATGTGAGGGGTATTAATACCCAGGGAGTCATGGAAAGACTTAAAGCTTTCAAGAATATCCATCAGGTTTCTCTTTTTGCTATTTTGGAGCCTTTCTCTGATAGCACTCAAATTCATCATTTCAAAAATCAGCTCAATATGGACCATGCACTTAGCAATCCAAATGGTAAGATTTGGCTTTTTTGGACCAAGGATATGGACTGCAGGATTCTAGATAATGGAGAGCAAGTGATTACTTGCGAAATTAACCATGTAATGAATCCTAATTAGTTCATTGTATCATTTATATATGCTAAGTGTAAAGACTACCTTAGAAGACCTCTATGGGATAGTATGCTTTAGCAGTCCAATACATCCCTTCCTTGGTGCACCTTAGGTGATTTCAATGTGATTACAGATCCTGAGGAAAAGCTGGGAGGTGCCATCTACAATATGAGAAAAAGTTTTGAGTTTATTAGCATTATTGAAGCTTGTTTTTTTTTTTTTTTTTTTTTATGGGAACAGACCCTACACGAGGCTCCCACCTCTCGTGCACAGTCAGGGGTTAAGCAACACCACCAAGCCTTAACATAAATAATCAAAATAAAAATACAAGGAGGGGGACATAAACCTTACCTCCGATCCTATGGTGGTTCATAAGTCGGCTAACCTATTAAGGTCGGCTAACTCATCCCCGATACAAAAAAGAGACTAACTATAACTAGAAAGCAGTAAACATGTGAGAGGACTCCTCCCGGTACAATTCAACTATGAAAGCATAAATGAGGGAGACTCTCCCCTTCCATGAGAAAACAGGAAAGTAACCTACACTAGTCCTATTCAACTATGCTACGTACCAGACATAGCTACATTGAAGAAGAACAAGTATATGAAACTTCTATCTCGCATGGGATGGGAAAATTCTTTTCATCTTTGCTCTTTTTAGTCTTGTCGTACCAAGAAAATCCAGGTGAAATGTGCCATTGCATCAGTATCATGATTATCAGCTATGGGGGCTGAAAGGAGAGGAAATATATGGATCTATAGTATCCAACAGCCTTGGAGTTGTGGAGAATTAGGTTCAGTAGTAGATCCCTCTTTTGGTACCTGCACAGGCAAGCAACACCAGAAAAACACACAAGCAAACTATTGTGTGCTGCATATGCTGTATACTGCTGCTGCTGTGCTGCATATGGTAGGTACAGATGGTGGGTGATGATGATGGCTGCAGTATCCTTGTGAAGCCAAGAATTCTCAACTTTGAAGTTGTAGCAGGTGTGCATTAGTGAACCTGCATTAGCAATTAACAAAGGGGCAAGCAATTGTGGGAAGAGAAAAGGCTGATGCATGTTTTTGTGCAACTCCTTGTTGCTGCCATTGTAGTTAGGCTGCTTGTTGGTCTTTGTTTTGAGGTGGTTAAGCTTCTTGGAGTACCTGCACAGACAAACAAAAACAACAAACCACACAACCAAAGAAATCTGGAAGCTGCTGTAACCATGTTTCTTGTGTGCTGCAAGTTGTTGGAATTGTTGCTGCAAGGGGCTCCAAAAAATTTGGTGTTGCTGCAGGTAGTGAAAATTGTTGGAGGGTGCTGGAGAGTTCCTGGTATGTGGACATAGACATACAAAACCAGAAGAGTACAGAAACAAGCAACTGTGCATCTCCTTGGTGCTTCCTTTGTGCTTTGGCTGCATGTTAGTGTCAATTATACAAGAAGGGAGGTCCTTTGTTGTGATCAGGTTCAGCTTCTTGGAGTACCTGCACAGACAAACAAAACCAACAAGCCACACAACTAAAGAAATCTGCATGCTGCTGTAGATAGCTTGTATTTGTTCCTTGTGTGCTGCAGGTTGGTGGAGTTGTTGCTGGGGTGTGTTGATAATAAAGAGTGTGTTTGGCAAGCTGAGTGTGCTTCTCCATAGAAGCCCCAGGTTACTGCATCCCTCATAGCATTGCCAAAGAGATTCTAAACAAAAACTGTCAACCAAAGACAAGCAACAAAGCAAGCAGGTGTTGAGCTGCTGCAGGTGTTGCAGGTGTTGAGCTGCTGCAGGTGTTGAGTTGCTGCAGGTGTTGTCCTCTATGTATTTGTTGTTAAAGCATGTTGGTGTATATCTCCAACAACCTGCAAATACACAACAAATAACCAGGAACAAGCAAAGACCTGTACAGGTTAATAGAGAAGAATGGGTCTCAAAGAGAATTTTGGAGCTTGTGAGCATTTTCCATGTCGCTCGACTAACGTCTCCACTTATCCGTTTGAGCTGAAACTTTCTGAAGTTTGCATATATATCCTTTCCTTTAGCCATGCAAAGTTTGAAGGCTTGTTTCCCAAGTTGGAGCTTCCATTTAGCAAAATTATTCCTTTTTAAGCTTAAGACAGCTGATTGTTTCCAGCTTGCTCGGCTAACGTCTCCAATTATCCGTTTGGGCTGAAATTTCTTGGGCCTTGTCAAAATAATATATGTTGCAATCCTGCAAAGTTTGGGGGCCTTTGGACAGGTCCACAAGTGACTCCTCACCTTGCACCTGCTGATCAGGATCAACTCCTTAAGGTAGTTGTTGAGGAAGGTAGGAAGCAATCTGAATTTGCAGTACAAAGGATTCCTTATGCAGGATCCTGTTGCTGCTGTAGTGTAGCATATGCAAGTGATGTTGCTGAGATGCTGCAAGTCTATGGTAGGTTGTTGGTCTAAGAATTCCAATCTCAGCTGCTGAAACTCCAATACCAAGCTCAAAGCCTTATGATACCTGCACCAGATAAACAAACAAAAGGAAACTTCCCTTTGCTGATTCCTGTGCTGCATCTCTACAACATTCTTGCAGCTCCAAGGCCATCTCCAAGTTATCCATTGGTTCATTTTGCAGCTGCTGTGCCAAGAAGCAAACCTCACCTGGCTTGTATTTGTTTGTTCCCTTTTTCCAAATCTGCTGGTACCTACACAATGAAGCATGAAAAGAAAAAAGAAAATATCTACTCTAATCCTTACCTCTAGGGGTAGGTTAATTGCTCTAGGAAGGCAATAAACAAGGGAGACTCTCCCCTTTACAAAACTCCTAACTATGAATTTATACATAGGGAGTTATGTACTACTATTAATGGTATACAATTCAAGGAGGTTGTTTGATCCTCTTAAGTTTTGTCCTCCTAAAATTTGGCATCCCCATTTTGTCTAGGATGTAGTATCCTCTTGTTTCCTTAGGAAGCTGTTGAGGACTGTAGAATTGAATCATGCTGTCTATACTGTGGCTATGCTTGGAAAGTGTATCTGCAACAAAATTAGCTTCCCTATAGATGTGCTTGCATTGAAAGAAATCCAGCATTATGATCAGTTCCTGCAGGTCTGTGATGTAATTCCTGATAGTCCAGGGTGGTGTAATCTCTTGTTTTAGCCATTTCACAAGTAATTCAGAGTCAACCTCCAGTAGGACCCTGCTGTAGCCATGTTGAATGCACCAAGTGATGCCCAGAAGTGCAGCCTGTACCTCAGCTTGGTTGTTAGAACCAATTCCAAGTGGTGCAGCAAATGCATAAAGGAGGTTTCCTTTGTGGTGAACCAATAAATGATTATTCAAAGCACTTCCATCATTGTTAAATTTAACCACATTGTAAGTTGGTTTGTGCCAACTAACCTGGGTTATTTTCAGCTCCTGACTGTAGCTTTCCACCATAATTATTAGCTCCTTCCAGTCACTTGGCCAGCTAAGGTAAGGGAAAGCTGTGAAGATCAGCATGTAAAGTTCTTTGATAACTGAGAACTTCACTCTAGTACTGCTTGACTTTTTTCCTCCATATTTGCTAGCACATCTGTTCTTCCATAGATTCCAACATATGAATATGGGGGTAGCTTGCATTAATAGTTTATGGACTTCATTATTTGGTTTAACCAACCACCATTTCATCAGAGTGTTCCTCATGGGGCTACTGTTGTGATGTATACCCCAACAATCAGAGAAATAATTCCATATATGTCTAGCCATATGTCCTGAGATGAATATATGATCTATATTATCCCAACCTGACCTGTAGCAACAAGAGCACTGAACAGGTGCATGACCAAATTTCTCAATACTTTCATTAGTGGGCAACTTGCTTCTGAGAGTTCTCCAAACTAGAAAGGATATCTTAAAAGGTATATTCTTATGCCATACATAAGTGTCAGTCATGATCTTGTTCCAAGCTGAAGCACAAGTGAAGTTTCCATCTGAGGTCAGCTTCCAGTAAGCTGTATCTAGGATGTTAGGTTGATACTTGAAGGAAAAACTAAGAATCTTCTGTATCAGATGCTGTGGTGCATGTTGCCTCACCTTCTCTTCATCCCATTCTCCATTCTTCAGGAACTTGGAGACAGTGGTATTGTTAAGTCTAGGTAGACAGTCTTTGTGATAAGCTAGGGGGCCAATTCCTAACCAATCATCCCACCAAAAGTTGCAAGAGCCTGAGTTAAGGTGCCACTGTATATGAGGCTCAATCTCAGCTTTGTTTGTCATCATGTGTTTCCACATAATTGATTGACCAGTGTCCCATTTCTTGATTACTGGATTTGCCCTTTGGCAATACTTGGCCCTCAGAAAGCTCCCCCATAGAGTCTTCTTAGACCTAAAAATCCACCATTATTTATATTGCATTGCTAGGCAGACATCTTTCAGATTTTTCATGCCAACACCTCCTTCATCTGTTGGGTAGCTGAGGGTCTCCCATGATGCCCAATGGTATTTTCTTTTTTCTTTGTATTATTGAAGCTTGTGGCTTACAGGATTTGGGGTTCTCTGGTCAGAAGTTTACCTGGTCTAATCAGAGGGGTATTCTTTCCAGAATTTGGAAGAGATTAGATAGGGGTATGGTCAATGAAAAATGGCTGGAAGTGATGCCTCAGACGACCATTACTCACCTCCCTACTGTGGGCTCAGACCACTGCCCCTTGTTGTTAAAAATGACTGAGCACAATCATCACCACATCAAATATTTCAAATTTCTGAACTGCTGGACTGATCACCCAGCTTTTATGGATACTGTTAGCAACTGCTGGAACAGTCCTACTGAAGGCAATCCCATGTGGTGTTTCCATTAGAAAATGAAGAGATTATCTACTACCCTTAGTAGGTGGTCGAAGCTGCATTTTGGAGACATATATACCAAGGTAAAAGAGTATGAGTATAAGGCTAGACAAGTTGAAGAGGAGCTAATTTCTGCTAATTCTGAGGAATGTAGAGACAACCTGCATGCCATCAATGCTGAGTATATTAGATTTTTGAAGTTAGAGGAATCCATGTTGAAACAAAAAACTCAATTGCATTGGTTCAAAGAAGGTGACATGAATTCTAAGTACTTCTATGTATTCATCAGAGGAAGGAGGAGGAAACTTTACATTCATAGAATTCAAGATGAAGAAGGCACCTGGCTACAGGGAGAAGAAGATATAGCGAGGGCTACTTGTGATCATTTTCAACACATCTTCACAGGTGAGGAATAACATATTCAGGAAGATGTCCTTCAGTATGTTCCTAAACTAGTCAGTGATGCTCAGAACAAGAACCTCCAAGCTCTTCCTACCTTAGAAGAATTGAGAACTATTATATTCTCTATGAATCCCAACTCAGCAGCTGGCCCTGATGGGATGAATGGAAAATATTTTCAAGAGTGCTGGGAGATCATTAAGGAAGACTTGTTCAGAGTGATCCTTGCCTTCTTTAGAGGTCAAACCTTGCCCAAATACCTGACCCATACTTGTTTAGTTCTTCTTCCAAAAGTGAACCATCCTAACAAGCTCTCTGAATTTAGGCCTATTAGCCTTAGCAACTTCACTAACAAGATTATCTCCAAGCTTTTATATCTTAGACTAGCCCCCATTCTTCCTAATCTTATTTCCCTTAACCAATCTAGTTTTGTCAAGAATAGGAGCATTTCTGAGAATATCATGCTTGCTCAAGAGATCATTCATCAAATAAAGAAGCCTAATGTGGGTGGTAATGTGGTCATCAAGTTGGACATGGTCAAAGCATATGATAGAGTTTCTTGGTCCTATATTTGTTTGGTCTTGAGGAGAATGGGATTTGGGGAAGGGTTCATAGATATGGTATGGAGGATTATGTCCTATAATTGGTACTCCATAATCATTAATGGCTCTAGACATGGTTTTTTCCACTCCACAAGAGGCCTTAAACAAGGAGACCCTCTTTCACCTGCCTTGTTCATCCTTGGGGTTGAAGTGCTGTCTAGACTTATGAACAACCTTCACCATCATCCCTATTATCATGGATTTTTTATGGCAAAGAGAGGCCCCCAGATTAATCATCTCAGCTTTGCAGATGATGTTATCATTTTCTCTTTTGGGAGGTCTCAAACCTTGCATCTCATTATGGATACTTTGCACACTTATGAAAGTACCTCTGGGCAGTTGATCAACAGAGATAAGATCCACTTCATGGTCCCTTCTAATGCTTTCAATTCTACTGTAAGAAGGATCAAGAGGGTCACTGGCTTCAAGCAAAAGACCAGCCCTATCACTTACTTGGGGTGCCCTCTTTACATTGGTAGGTAGAAGATCAGCTACTACTCTGATCTGATTACCAAAGTTGTGAATAAAATAACAGGGTGGCAGGCTAAGCTCCTCAGCTATGGAGGCAGAGCCACTTTGATTAAGCATGTTATTCAAGCCCTTCCTATTCATCTTCTCTCTGCTAGTTCCCCTCCTGCAACCACTATCAAACAAATTCAGAGCATCACTGCAATCTTCTTTTGGGGGTGGAAGAATGATAAGAGGAAGTACCATTGGTCCTCTTGGAAGAACCATAGCTACCCCTATGATGAAGGAGGTATTGGTGTGAGACAAATCTCTGATGTGGCTAAGTCCTTCCTGTATAAACAGTGGTGGGTATTTAGGACCAAAAACACTCTGTGGGGGAATTTCTCAAAGCCAAGTAATGTCAAAGGTCTAATCCCATTACCAAAAAATGGGATACTGGACAATCTTTGATCTGGAAGCACCTGATGAAGAATAAACAGAATGTTGAGCCTCACATACAATGGCAAATCCAGTCTGGCTCTTGCCTCTTTTGGTGGGATAACTGGCTGGGTATTGGTCCTTTAGCTCAATTCAGCACTCACAGCTGCAGGCTCAACAATACCCAAGTATCAGCATTCATGAACAATAGGCATTGGAATGCAGACTTGCTCATTCAATAGGCCCCTCCCCAATTTCTTCCTACCATCCTTGCTACTCATATCAACCACCAGCCCCTCAAACAAGACCAGCCATGCTGGACTCTTAACAACTCTAGGGAGTTTAGTTGTTCCTCTACTTGGGATATCATCAGAGACAAGAGGTATAGAAACAGGATTAACTCCAATATCCGGCACCAGCACATACCTTTCAAGTGCTCCTTTCTTATTTGGAGGGCTCTTAGAAGAAAGCTTCCCACCAATGACAAACTAATCAGCTTTGGTCACCCTCTCTCTCAGTGCTACTGCTGCTATAGACCTGGCCAAGACACCATAGACCATATCTTTGTTGCAGGAGCCTTTGCCAGGAGTATTTGGAGTGGGTTTGCTGATTCTTTGGGCATTAATAAGGAATACATCCCTCTTAGAAATCTGCTAATGAGGTGGTGGAATTCAAAGTATAAGAATGAGGCCCACAGACTCTTGTTACAGGCTCTCCCTACCTTCATTTGTTGGAACCTTTGAAAAAATAGATGTGCTTCCAAGTATGGATGAAAGCAGTCTAACCTTGCAAGGGTTAAATTCTCTGTTTTTAAGGACAGGTTCCACCTGCTACATAGTGCATTTCCTTATATTAGTTGGCCTCACAACTGGAGGGACCTGGTCCTCTTAGTTGAACAATGCTACCAAGATACCAAAGTTACTCCTGTATGCTGGACCAAGCCTCCTGATCATTTAGTGAAACTAAACACTGATGGCAGTGCGCTTAGTAATCCAGGCAATATTAGTGGTGGAGGTATCCTTAGAAATGCATCTAGTGAGATCATTTTTGCTTATGCAATTCCTTTAGGTGCTGGAACTAACAACCAAGAAGAGATTAAAGCTGCAATCTTTGGTCTCTCTTGGTGCCTTCATCTTGGTTACTCTCAGGTAGTGCTGGAGGTTGACTCACAGCTCCTTATCAGATGGCTGCAGCATGAAGCAAAGCCTCCTTGGTCTATCAAAGAACAGCTGGACAAACTCAATAACCTCATCATTCAATTCCAAGAGTTCAGCTGCAAACATATCTTCAGAAAAGCAGACTCCACAGCTGATAGTCTTTCCAAATACAGCCATAAATGCACAGCTCCTGAGCTCTAATTTACCAAGCAGGACCTCCCTAGGGAAGCTAGAGCTCACATGGAAATTGACATGCTGGGAATGACAAACATCAGAAGAAGAAGGCTCAAAAGGATCAAGAAACCCCCCTTGACCTCCCCAAAACTGTTGTTCTAATTGATCTTCAACTTGGATATCTCTATGTATAGTTATAACTACTTTGAAGATCCTATAATTAGGACCATTATAAAGGGGAGAGTCTCCTCTTCATATTGCTTACCTAGACATAACAACTTGCCTCTTGAGGTAAGGAGTAGGGTAGTTCTTCTTTCTTTTCCTCTCTTGGTTGTCTGTGCAGGTACATACAAACCTTCTACATTTCTCAACAACAACATCCTTCAGCAACAGATCCACCAACCTGCAATACTCAAGGAACACCTACAAGTCATTAGTATTAGTTATTATAACTTGCAAAATTGTTTGTTTGTGTGTTTTTCTATTTTTGTGGGTGGGTGCAGGTACTCTAAGGAGCTGATCCTAATCACAACTAAAGGTCTCCTCTTGGGAGTATCTTGCAACAACAAGCTTCTCAACCTCCTCCACTATGGAAGTACCATAGACCTACACAAAGACTTGCAGCAGCCTGTACATATATTTCCCTTATTTGTCTCTTTACCACTTGTCTATACAGGTTCAAAGCACCTCACCAGAAGAGGGACAATAGCATGGCATACTAGGACCTCTCTTCAGCCTCCCATTCATGCCAAATTCTTCCTTGCAACATCTGAACCTAAGCTACAGTAGGGTATGATGTGCAGGGTGTTTTGCACTATGTGGACCTGTCCAAAGGCCTCCAAGTTTTGCAGGATTGCAGAAAATACTATATTGACAAGGCCCAAGAAGTTTCAGCTCGAATGGATAATTGGAGACATTAGGCGAGCGACCTTGAAAAAATCAGCTGTCTTAAGCCTAAAGAGAGATCCTTTTGTAATTTGGAACCTCCAACTTGGGAAACAAGCCTTCAAATTTTGCAAGGTTAAAGAAAAGGCTATATATGAAAACCTCATGAAGTTTCAGCTCAAACGAATAATTGGAGACGTTAGTCGAGCGACTTGGAAAAAGATAACAGGCTCCAAAGCTCTTACTGAGGTCCCTTCTTTTTTGCTAGTTTTTGATAGCTCTTTTTTGCTTGGGTTTGTTTGTTGTATTATTGCAGGTTGCTGGAGTGATATATCAACTTTCTTTAACAACAAATACATAGAGAAAATCACAAATACAACTTCCAAACCCCCTGCAACATCTAAGCTTCAGTAGGGTAGGATGTGCAGGGTGAGTTACAGCATGTGGACTTGCACTAAGGCCTCCAAAATTTGCAGAATTTCAGAAAATACTATATTGACAAGGCCCAAGAAGTTTCAGCTCAAACGGACAATTAGAGACGGTAGGCAAGCAACCTTGAAAAAATCGGCTGTCTTAAGCCTAAAGAGAGAGCAATTTGCAATTTGGAACTTCCAACTTGGGCAAAAAGATTTCAAATTTTGCAAGGATAAAGAAAAGGATTTATGTGCAAACCTCATGAAGTTTCAACTCAAACGGATAATCAGAGACGTTAGTCGAGCGACGTTGAAAAATCTAACGGACCCCAAAGCACTCTTGGAGGTCCTTTACTTTTTGTTAGCTGTTGCAGAGGACATCACAGATACAACCATCAAATAAAATAGAATCTCCAAGACCCCTACACAAGGCCCATCCTGGTTTTTCTGTTTGGTTGGCTGTTTGTTTTTCTTTGATGATTTTTATGTAGGTACAACAACTAATGGGGAACCTTGGCAAATAAAAGGAATCAACATAGAGATAACAACCTTCCAAGCTAGGACCTCACCAACACACCAGCCCTACAAACATACCTATGCCTACATTGCAACACCTGTAGCAGATCTATTGTACCCCAAAACTATTGAAGCTCATTGCTCCTTTAATTGTTATGTGCAGGCACATAAGATACCATCAAAGGAGCTGCTCAATTCTTCTTTGGAGCCAATAAGAAGCTGCCTACAGGTTTGCAACAGCCCCTACAACTCTCACACTTGTTTGGATCTTTGGTTGCTTGTTTGTGCAGGTAAACAAAGCCACAGACAAAAGATGATATCAGCCACAATTGCAAGGGCTTCACCTACTCCCATCAACTCTCCCTGCACACCAGATGTACTCCTTCAACACCTGCAACAGCCCCCTCACATCCAAGACACTTGGTTCTTGGTATATTCGTGGGTATGCAGGCCTGATCAGCTTCGACAGCAATGGAACCATGCAAAATGCAAGGCACACACTGATAGACATCCAACCAGCTGCTCAAGCCAGGGATGCATCACATACAAGTTGCATTATACAACTACTCTAGTCTTCATCTTCTTCGATAACAACCCAAAGGCTGCTGGCTACTATAGCTCTATTTACTTCCTATCCTTTCATCCTCCTTAGCAGCTACTATTGATGTTGCTGAATATTTCCTTGGACTTACTTGGTATGACAAGACTAAAAAGAGCAAAGATGAAAAGAATTTCCCATCCCATGCGAGATAAAAGTTTTGTATACTTGTTCTTCTTTAATTTAGCTATGCTAGATACGTAGCATAGTTGAATAGGACTAGTATAGGTTACTTAATTTTTTCTCATGGAAGGGGAGAGTCTCCCTCATTTATGCTTTCTTAGTTGATTTGTATCGGGAGGAGTCCTCTCATAGGTTTAATGCTTTCTAGTTATAGTTAGCCCTTTTTGTATCGGGGATGAGTTAGCCGACCTTAGTAGGTTAGTCGACTTATAAACCAATATAGGATCGGAGGTAAGGTTTATGTCCCCCTCTTTGTACTTTTATTTTAGTTATTTATGTTAAGGCTTGGGGGTGTTGCTCAACGTCTGACTATGCACGAGAGGTGGGAGCCTCGTGTAGGGTCTGTTCCCATAAAAAAACATATCCAAACACAAATTTTGGGAGAAAATCTTGATCATTTTCGATCATTCTCATTTCGATACATTGGAGATTCTTGTGGGAACATTTTGAAACTCTTTCCTATAATAAAAACCTTGTAAGTTTTATGTAAATTTTATTGTTTCTTGCATTTTAAAACTATTCTAGGGCTTGAATTTTGTAGGATCATTTGAGATCTTTTGGTGCTCAGAATGTGCTTATTTTTGGGGCACAAGTTTCTTGAGTTATTCAAGACCTTGTGACGGAGTGGTTTTTTCAATTTCATGCGCGAGGCCAATGTCGAATTTTGAACCAATTTTAGTTCCATTTTTAAATTATAGCAATATGGGTATCATTGACATTGTTTTGATGTGTTCTTTGATAATTTAATATAGTGGCATCATTTGGAGGTGACCCACATAGGAAAGACTCAAGTTTAGCAGTTTTTGTGTGGTTTTAACTTTGAGGTAGGTTATGGCTTACTCTTGTTAGACTTGGCTTGGTTGGAATTGGTAAATTTTACATGGTAACGTGTGATTAGACTGGTGATTTAGTTGTTGATATCCTATTTAGAAATTTAGAACTGATGATCATCGTTGGGACTAGTTTAAGTTTTGCCTTGGAGCCTTCATATAGGTGATATTGTGGCATGCTTGCACCGCTTAGAATTCTTAGAATTCGCTTCTTGATGATTTGGACGTAGGATGCCGTGGTTTGACTTGTTTGGTTTCGTTTTTGACTTGTTGTGAACTTTGGCTTATGCTTGTACCTTGATTGCCATTGATATTAAAATATTGAGTCCAAGGCTGTGTTTTTGGTACACCAAAGTCTCAAGTTAGTGATTTAGTGCCCTTGGCGGGATTTTTACTTGGCTCGAGGGGTATATGATTTTAACATACTACTTGTATTGACTTTCCTCACCGGTGTTAAAAACTCTTTATAAAGAAAGAACAAAGTGATGAGATTAATATTTTTGGTTGATAAATAAGGGTAAGGATATTATTAAAGAAATATCGGAGATATTTTACTTATGACGTGTCATCTTGAGAATCTCGAGGTGTGAATTCCAGGTGACCATTGACACATATTTTGGGTTATTATTATTATTACTATTATTATTAAAAAACTCAAGGTGTGAATTACGGGCATCCCGTTGATACATACTCGGGTTACGATTATTATTATTATTATTATTATTGAGAAGCTCAAGGTGTGAATTTCGAGCGCCCCATGACACTATTGAGGAAATATTAACCTATATTTATTATTTTATATTGATGTATTTTTTGGTTTTTGTGGGTTGAGATTGTTAATATAATTACCTATTTGGTTGGAATTTATTTACTTACCGTATGATTCTTCCCACACCTTTTTTGTTTGTTACTATAGTTTTATGCTTCTCTTTTATTACTAGTGGCATCATCGTGCTGCTTATTATATATTTATTATTTCTGATCTCGGTCGGCCTATGATGCCTACTGAGTACCCCAATTTTTGGTACTCATACTTCACTTATCCATCTTTTTGATGCAGCCCCCAGTTCTAGCCACCCAGTGCACGCTTGATCATCTATAGCGGTGCAAGATTCGGATTGTGGTGAGCTCCTAGCATTGAGAGAATTTCTACTTTCCCTTTTTTGTACTAAATTACACTTGTACATTTGGATAGTCATATCCTTATTGTATATGTATACATTGTCATCTTTTGTACTTAGTAGCTCCTGTATAGGTGACACTAGGTCTGGACTTTTAGTCTTGTGTCAGTTTGTCATTTCTTTTGGTCAATATAGAGCCTTTTGAATATTTTGTATCGTATTTAGATATCTAGTTTTTGCTTTGACTATTCTTTTGTTATATTCTTTAGCTTCTACCTTTTTATTTTATTATATATGTATTTAAATTGAGGTTTGGCCTTCACATCAGTTGGGTTTTGGATTGCCTACTCGGGGGTTAAAATAGGCGCCATCATGGACCAGATTGGGTTATGAAAAAGTTGTATTAGAGCTTAGATTCAACGGTCACACCATTATAGGAGCAAGTGTCTAGTAGAGTCCAATGGATAGGTACGATGACGTCCATATCCAATCTTCTAGAGGCTATAGGACATTGTTAGGAATTAATTCACTATTCTTATTTCTGATTGTGCGCTAATGATGATGAAAAAGTCTAAATTCTAATTGTTTCACTCTTTCTGAGATAGCGAAGATGAGATCTACTCGGAGTGGATAAGGCCCCCCCTATTCATATAGATTGAGCCCTAGATCGGGGTAAAGGTTGATGTTAACATCAAGGTCGGGGTAAAGCTAAGGCCACAGAACCAGTGCCAAAGCCAGATATAGAGGTTGAGCAGTTTGAGCATCAGCTGGTGGGGGAGGATCCAGCCCATCCTCAGCTTCATGGAGGGGATATCTTGAGTAGGGACACTTTCTAGAACTTTAGTTGGACCTTAGGTCTGAGAGGAGGCATAGGCTTCAGTCTAGGCTAGGGCAAAGAATGATCAGACCCTAGTTCTACAACCCACTATTACCGTTCCTCGTCCAATGATTCAACTTATTCCTAAAGTTGTTCAGCACATGGCAGCTAGGCCGGTTATCATCACAAAGAAGCAGAAGATGTTAGGGAGGTTTATTAAATTTCCCCCTCCAAGGTTCTCAAGTACCGCGGGCGAGAATGCCAATGAGTTTTTGGTTAGTTGTCAGGAGAAGTTGCATAAAATCAGATTGGTTGAATCCATGAGGTTGATTACACTATTTCCCAGCTTTATAGACTAGTAAAGCAGTGGTGGAGGTCCTATTTTAGCTGTATATCCACGGGATCACCGCTGATGACATAGACCTAGATCTCCGAGGCTTTGTTAGAGAAGTATGCACCCAACAATTTGAGAGAAATGCTGACGGATGAGTTCATAATAATGGTACATGGATCGATTATAGTCACGGAGTAGGAGTCTCAATTCCAGGAGCTCTTCAAGCATGCTACCATTAATGTACTGATATAGGAGGGGCGGGTATGCCAGTTTGTCAGAGGGTTATTTGTTCCTTTGAGATTGGATATAGAGCAAAAGGTTGCTTTGGGTTATTCATTCTTATTGATAGTGGACCATGTCCATACTATTAAGTCTATACCTTATAAGTCCTATAGAGGCAGCGACAAGACACCTCACCACCAGAGTAGTTTTTGTGGACGCCAGTCATATGGTAGAGGTTCTTTTTGCAGAGGTCATCCACATGTGTATCCACCAAAGAGGCCAGTTTAGGAAGCCTTATAACTTACCGACGGTGGATCAAGAGGTGTCAGTAGTCAAGGCGTCCATGCTTTGGGTCAGCATTCTCGGGGTCAAACTTGTTGGTATTGAGGTCGTGGTATCCATTCAATTTTAGTTAAGACATCGGGGGTTCATTTGGAGGGCCATGGTATGAGGGCAGTATGATAGGTCACTTTTGTTTGGAGTGCCCTACTATTAGGCATCGCAGATGCTAGATACACCAAAGTCAGTAGGTTCAGGCCTCCAAGGCCCCAATTCAGTCATGTTGAGAGAGTGTCCAAGTTGGTAGAGGTGAGTCTTAGGGTACTAGAGGTGGTCCCCAGGTAGGTCGAATATGTAGTAAAGGTGGGCAATCATATTTATGCTTTTTAGGTAGATTAGAGGCGAATACATTCGTTACCGTTATGACAAGTACGATCTCCATCTTTCATCAACCTGTCTATGCTTTATTTGATCCAGGGTCCACTTACTCATATATATCTGCTCATTTTTCTACTCGATAGGATGTTTTATGTGAGCCATTGCATGTGCCTATATATATAGCCACAACAGAACATGGGATCTGATAATCTCCAACCAAAAGTCACAGAAGCAGGTAAGCACTCTACTCATAACTTCAATTCAAATAATTATGTTGATCTTGTTGCACAAGATCAAACCACTAACCAAGATGCAGGAGAACCAACTAACCAAAGGAACTCAATTGAGATGAGTTCATCAACAATGTAGGAAAGCACTCCAAGCCAAAGACAAGGTGTTGACTTATCTCTCCCATAGGCCTATTCCCCTCATATTATACACACAAGTATTGTCTTAATATGTACTAATCAAAGGACAAATGTAGCAAGGAATACAAGTATTGACTTATCACTCCAAATCCCCCTTAGTCCCCCAATTTATACTGCTGCTGTTGCTGATCCAGTAGTTGATGGAGGTATGGCTGGAAGTGTTCAGGAGAACCCCACTAACATGCAGGATGGGGAAACCAACAGGGGAGGGTAATGGCTCATGCTATGCATGATAATCCAACTGACCCTAGGAGTGACTTTAGAGCTCCTGCTACCTCTGCACATAAGTCTCAAACTGATACTTCTACTCATGCTACAATCTCTATTGATGAACCTCCCAAGCAAAATGCCAAAGGTTCCATGGCCAAAGATCTGGGATCCCATGCTAGTACTAGTGGAAAAGATTCTATTGTTAAGAAGAATAAATTGAGCAAAAAGAGAAGAGAGGCCATCGAAAAGAAAATTCAAGAAAAGAATTATGCTGAGAAATGTCAATCTCCCAATTTGGACAAGGTGATATTGCAGCAAGGGGAACATGAATGCCAATAATTTGTTCTTGATAAGGATAAAGTGGGGATGGATATCACTCCTCTCCAAGCTCACTGCATTTTCACATCTCCTAAACAAATAGTTCGCAACACTCCTGAAATAGTTACTGATCTCCCTCAACTCAAATGCACCCCCAACACTAACATACAGGATCTTACTAATGAGTATACAGTGTGTGAGTCAGAGTATGATTCAGAAAATGAAGAAAATAATGATAACTATTCATTGGAAGATCATGATGATGATAATAGTGTAAATGAGAAATTAATCAAAATCTTCAGCCCCTCTCTTGATAATGTCTATGAGGAATAAACTCAGCAAGTGACTAGTTCACAGGGCCTATCTCTTAGAGGGATATATAGGACCAGACTTAACACTAAAAAAAAAACTCTACTATATCTGTCCCTACTGGCAGGCCAAGTACCAGGCTCCATACCCCCAAACCATCTAAATGATTAGTATCCTTAGTTGGAATGTGAGGGGTATTAATACCCAAGGAGCCATGGAAAGAATTAAACTCCTCAAAAACATTCATCATATCTCTATCATTGCAATTCTGGAACCTTTCTCTGATAACACTCAGTTGCAGTACTTCAGAAACCATCTCAATATGGACTATGCCACTCATAATCCAAATGGTAAGATTTGGATTTTTTGGACAAAAGATGTGAATTGCACTATCTTGGAGAATGAGGAACAGTTGATCGCTTATGAAATCAATCATGTAATGAGACCTAATCAGTTTATTACTACTTTTGTATATGCCAAGTGTAAGGATCATCTCAGAAGGCCTCTCTGGGATAGCATTCTGCAGTAGTCTACTACACCTCTTCTATGGTGTACTCTAGGTGATTTCAATGTTATTACTGATCCTGAAGAAAAACTTGGAGGGGTCATGTATAATATGAGAAAAAACCTTGAGTTCATTAGTACCATAGAGGCTTGTGGCTTGCAAGATCTTGGCTTCACTAAATAGAAGTACACCTGGTGCAACCAGAGAGGCATCATGTCTAGAATTTGGAAGAGACTAGATAGGGGGATGGCTAATGATAGATGGTTGGAAACCATGCCCCTTACCTCCATCACTCATCTCCCCTCTGTGGGCTCTAATCACTACCCTCTACTCTTGGAAATGGTTGATCAACATCACAACCCCATCAAGTATTTCAAGTTTCTTAATTATTGGCCTGAACATCCTTCTTTTATGAATCTTATTAAAACCTGTTAGAGTAGACACATAGAGGGTAATCCTATGTAGATCTTCCACAAAAAGATGAAGAGACTTGCCACCACTCTTAGTGATTGGTCCAGGAATCAGTTTGGTGATATTTATGCTAAAGTCAAAGAGAATAAGGAAGTTGTTAGATAAGCTGAAGAAAACTTTATCAACATGAATTCCAATGATAATAGGTCCAAGCTTTATGCTATCAATGCTGAATATATTAGATACATGAAAATAGAGGATGCCATTCTCAGTCAGAAATCTCAGTTGCACTGGTTCAAAGAGGGTGATATGAATTCTAGCTGCGTCCATGCTTTGATTAGAGGCAGGAGAAGGACGCTGTACATTCATAGGATCCAAAATGATGAAGGATCTTTGGTGTAAGGTGATGTTGAGATAGCTAAAGCAGCTTATAACCATTTTTAACAAATCTTTACTAGAGAAGAGAAGTATATTCAACAACAGGACCTTCAGTGCATTAATCCTATGGTTACTGATTAGTAGAATGAGGCCCTCCAATCTACACCTTCTATGGAAGAGCTGAAAACTGTGGTGTTTGCCATGAATCCCAACTCAGTAGCTGGTCCTGATGGGATGAATGGAAAATTCTTTTAAGTATGCTGGGACATCATCAAAGAAGACATCCTTAGTGTAGTTATTTCCTTCTTCTGTGGTCAGACTATGCCTAAGTATTTCTCTCATACCTGTTTGGTTCTTCTCCCCAAGGTAAACCACCCCACTAAAATCTCTGAATTCATTCCCATAAGTTTGAGTAATTTTACCAACAAAATCATTTCCAAACTCCTTTGTCTTAGACTTGCACCTATCCTTCCTAATCTCATCTCTCTTAACCAATCTGGCTTTGTTAAGAATAGGAGCATATCTGAGAATATCATGTTGGCCCAGGAAATCATCCACCAGATCGAAAAGCCTAACATAGGGGGTATTGTTGTGATCAAGCTTGACATGGCCAAAGCTTATGATAGGGTACATGGTCCTACACCTGCCTGGTTCTGAGAAGAATGGGATTTGGTGAAAGATTTATTGACATGGCTTGGAGAATCATGTCAGACAATTGGTACTCTATTATAGTTAATGGATCCAAGCATGGTTTCTTTCATTCTACAAGGGGTCTCAAGCAGGGTGATCCTCTATCCCCAGCCTTATTCATCCTTGGAGTTGAAGTTCTCTCTAGGCTCATAAACAATCTTCATCACCACCCTCAGTTTCATTATTTCTTCATGGGTCAAAAGGGCCCTCAAATCAACCACTTTAGATTTGCTGATGATATTATGACCTTTGCCTCTGGAAGGAAGCAGACCTTGACTCTCATCATAGAGACCTTAGATGCTTATAAAAAGGTATCTGGACAATTCATAAATAAACAAAAGAGTCACTTTATGGTTCCATCCAATGCCATCAAGGCTACTGTCTTCAGAATCAAGAGGATCACTGGATTTAGCCAAAAGAGTAGTCCTATAACCTACTTGGGGTGTCTTATTTACATTGGCAGGCAAAGAATTATCTATTACTCTGATCTTATTGCAAAGGTTATTAACAGGATCATTGGCTGGCATGCAAAAATATTGAGCAATGGGGGAAGAGCTATTCTTGTCAAGCATGTTATTCAATCCATGCCAATACACTTGTTATCAGCCAGTACCCCTCCCTCTACCATCATCAAACAGATCCAAAACATTACTGCTAACTTCTTCTGGGGGTAGAAAAATGATAAGAGAAAGTACCACTGGTCCTCATGGAAGAATCTTAGCTATCCTTGTGATGAAGAGGGTATAGGAGTTAGATAAATCAATGATGTTGCTAAATCCTTTCAGTACAATCAGTGGTGGAGCTCAGAACTAAGAACACTTTGTGGGGAGAGTTTCTTAAGGCCAAATACTTTCAGAGGGACAACATCATCTCCAAAAAATAGCACACTGGTCAGTCCCTAACATGGAAGCATCTGATGAACAACAAGCACAACATTGAGCCTCACATTCAGTGGTAAATCTAGTCTGGCTCTTGCCTTTTCTGGTGGGACAATTTTCTAGGTGTTGGCCCCTTAGCACACTTTTCTGCTAATAGCTGTATGCTTAACAACACCCAAGTTTCAGCTTTCCTAACCAATGGCCAGTGGAATGTGGATCTCATCATCCAAGAAGCCCCTCCTCAATTTGTCCCTAATATTTTAGCAACTCAATTCAGCTACAACCCCCTCTATCAGGACCTGCCTTGCTAGATCCCTAGTGCCAATGGGGAGTTTAGTTGCTCTTCTGCATGGGAGATCATCAGAGATAAGAGGAAAAAGACTATGCTGAACTCATGTACTTGGCACAAGTGTATTCCTTTCAAATTCTCCTTCTTGATCTGGAGAGCCATTAGAGGGAAATTACCTACCAATGAGAAGCTGATTAGCTTTGGAAGAGCTCCTTCTCAATACTATTATTGTTATAAACCGGGCTAGGATACCATTGATCACACCTTTGTTGCAGGAGCCTTTGGTCATAATGTATGGAGATTATTTTCTGATTCTTTGGGCATTAATACTTATTACACTACCCTTAGAAACCTGCTAATGAGATGGTGGACTTCAAAGCATAAGAATGAGGCCCACAAACTCATTCTTCATGCAACTCCTATCTTTATTTGTTAGAATCTATGGAAGAATAGATGTTCTTCCAAATATGGTGGGAAGCAGTCTAATCTCACTAAAGTCAAGTTCTCCGTCTTCAAAGACACCTACAACCTTCTCACCATATATTTTCCTTATATAGTCTGGCCTAATAACTGGAAGGACCTGGTCCTTTTGGTTGAGCAGTGCTTACATGATACCAAAGTAACCCCTATATGTTGGCTTAAACCAACTGCTCCCAAGGTGAAGCTTAACACTGATGGAAGTGCCCTTGCCAATCCTGGCAACATTGGTAAATGGGGACTCCTTAGGAATGCTCATGGTGATTTCATTTTTGCCTATGCAACCCCCCTGGGTGTAGGAACTGACAATCAAACAGAGATCAAGGTTGCCATCTTTGGTCTCTCTTAGTGCCTTGATCTTGGTTACTCATAGGTAAACTTGGAGGTGGATTCTCTGCTTCTTACCAAGTGGCTGCAATAAGAAGAAAAACCCTTTTGCCTATCAAGGAGAAGCTGAACAGCTTAAAGAACATCATCATCCTATTCCAAGATTTCAGCTGCAACCACATCTTTAGAGAAGCCAACTACACACCTAATTCCTTGTCTAAACATAGCCACAAATGCACTTCTCCTGAAATCTTCTTCACCAAGCAAGACCTCCCTAAAGAAGCCAAAGGTTATATGGAAATGGATAAACTGGGCATGGCTAACTTCAGGAGAAGAAGAACTAAGAGGATCAAGAAGCCACCCTGACTTTTCCCCTGCAGTACTTCCTAGTGCACTAACTTATTCTTCAACCTGAATGTATCTACTTCATAGTTATATTGTCTTTGAAGAATTCATAGTTAGGGCCACTGTAAAAGGGAGATTCCCCCTTAGTTCTTGCTCCTCTAGTCTCATAAACTCTAATCTTGCATCTAGATTTAGAATAAGCTCCCCTCCCTTTGTTTTCTGCCCTATAGGTATAATCACAGAGCTGTAGCCTCTCATATCTATTGGTTGTTGCATCTTGTGCAGGAATATTAGAGACCAGCAAAAACCAACTACCAGTCCCTCATCATCTTCTTTTACCCAAGAGTTTGTAGAACTGTAGCATAAATCAGCATGCCTCTCTATTGCAGGATACTACATCTTGCACAAGCATGATATGCTAGACAGTTGTAACACTTTTAAGCACCTTTGGAGCATCTTTATTGTTTATTTGTTTCTTGTTAAGTTTTTATGTGCAGGCACACTAAAGAGAGTCAATATCTCTTTAAAGTTAAAGCCTTCTTTAGACTTCCTACAATGCAAACAAGTATCAAAGAAACCATCTAGAGCTCCATTACATTTCCTGTTGGCTACTTCAATCACTGCAACACTGGAGTGCACCAACTTGGAAGCTCTCAAGATTATACACACTGCTGAGCCTCTTGTAACATTACTACTCAAGCAGCTGCCAATAAACCCTAGATCTTCAGCCTTTGTCCCTTATTGTGCAGGGTTGTTGTTTATTTTATTACAGGTGCAGGGATTACAAAGTGCATTGTTGCACTTGGATGGGCAGCCAACAATTCATCTATTCCAGCTACCATGCTACAACACCTGAAGCAGCCCTCCTACATCCAAGCTACTTGGAGCTATTTACTTGCTTATTTGTTTGTGGGTAGGCATATAAGCACCTTCCAAGGTGCAAAGCACTATCAGTTGAACCTTCAAGCAGTAGTTCAAGCCACAGCTGCATCACATACAAGCTACAAGTTACAATAATTCAACCCCACATCATCCTCAATAACAACTTCAGTTGTGGCCTGCAATAACTCTATATTTTTTTCCCTTTTTTCATCCTCCTTAGCTCTTATAATCATGATATTGATGTTGATACAACCTTTCATTTGGACTTATTTGGTATGATAAGACTAAAAAGGGCAAAGATAAAAAGAATTTTCTCACCCCATGCGACATAGAAGTTTCATATACTTGTTCTTCTTCAATTTAGCTATGTATGATACGTAGCGTAGTTGAATAAGACTAGTGTAGGTTACTTTCTTTTTTCTCATGGAAGGGGAGAGTCTCCCTCATTTATATTTTCTTAGTCGACTTGTATCAGAAAAAGTCCTCCCATAGGTTTATTGTTTTCTAGTTTCTAGATAGTCCTTTTTTTGTATTTCGGGATGAGTCAGCTGACCTTAGTAGGTTAGCCGACTTATGAACCAACCTAGGAGCAGAGGTAAGGTTTATGTCCCCCTCCTTATATTTTTCTATTTGTTATTTATGATAAGGCTTAGGGGTGATGCTCAACCCCTGACTGTACATGAGAGGTGGGAGCCTTGTGTAGGGTCTGTTCCCATAAAAAAAATCTTATGTGGTAACTATTGTGGGGTATGATACTAGAGCGGACCTGATTATTCTAGATATGGTAGACTTTGACTTGATTCTAGGCATGGATTGGTTGTCTACCCATCATGCAATTTTGGATTGCTTCTCCAAGATCGTTACTTTATATATGCATGGCATTTCTCTGCTTGTATGGACAGGTGCAGTTAGTCATGTACCGTGTGGTGTGATATCCTTCTTCAAGACTCAGCAACTAGTGGGGATGGGGTGTCTGGCCTATCTTGCTTATATTTGTGACACTAGTGCTTACACTCTTTCTATTAATTTTATTATGGTAGTCTGAGAGTTTCATGTATTACCCACCAATCTACCTGCTCTTCTCCTAAGCGTGGTATTGATTTTGGCATTGATGTTTAGTCGGGTACACAACCAATCTCTATTCCACCATATTGAATGGCTCAAGTTGAGTTGAGAGACTTAAGGTACAGCTCTAGGATCTCTTGAGTAAGGGGTTTATTATTGCCAATTTATCTCCCTATGGTGCTCCTATTTTGTTCGTGAAGAAAAAAGATGGTACCTTACGTATGTGTACTGATTACAGGTAGCTAAATAAGGTGACCATCAAAAATAGGTTCCTGATGCCACAGATTGAGGACTTATTTGACCAGCTCCTGGGTGCAACACCATTCTCTAAGATAGACTTGTGGTCAGGTTATCACTAGCTTAGGATTAGGGAGTCATATATCTCTAAGACTAATTTTAACACTCGATACAAATATTATGAGTTCTTAGTGATATCTTTTTGGGTAAATACTGCCCCCGTAGCATTCATAGATTTGATAAACTATGTGTTTAGGCCCTACTTAGACATTTTTTGTCATTGTATTCATTGATGACATTTTAGTCTACTCCAAGATGAGAGATCAGCATGACCAATACCTGAGGATAGTACTTCAGACCTTGCGGTATAAATATTTGTATGCCAAATTCACCAAATGTAAATTTTGGCGTGAGTCCGTGGTATTCTTAGTGCACAAAGTCCGTGGCATTCTTAGTGCACGTGGCATCCAAGGATGGGATTACGGTAGATTCAGAGAAGATAGAGGGAGTTCATGATTGGGCTAGGACCACTTCTTCTATCGAGGTTCATAATTTCATTAGATTGGAAAGGTATTACAGACACTTTGTGGAGGTGTTCTTTTCTATTGCAGCGCCTTTTACCAAAATGAATTAGAAGAATATTCCTTTCCAGTGGTCTTGCGAGAGTGAGGCAAGCTTTCTGAAGCTCAAGGCCTTATTGACTTTAGCTCCGATTCTTTCTCTTCCTCTTAAGGGACAAGGATTTATAGATTATTATGATACTTCATATGTTGGCTTGGGTTGCATTCTGATGCAGAAGGGTATGGTTATTGCACGTGCTTCCAGGCAGTTAAAGGTATATGAGTGGAACTATCACACACATGATTTGAAGTTGGCGGTGGTAGTTTTCAGTACATATTCAGCTTGAAGGACCTTAATTTGAGACAGCACGGGTTGTTGGAATTGCTGATGGACTATGACATCACAATTCTCTATCACCCGGGTAAGGAAAATGTAGTAGCAAATGTTGTTAGCTGGAAGGCGGTGAGTGTGGGGAATTTGACATTCTTTTTAGTTAAGGAGTAGCCTTTAGTTTTGGATATTCATTCCTTAGCTAACTAGATGGTTCATCATAATATTTTTGAGCCGGGCATGGTACCTGCTTGTGTACAGGTTAGATCTTCCTTAATGGAGCAGATTCGGGCAAAGTGGTTTGAGGATCCATAGTTGAAGGTGATTCATGATAAGGTACTCAGTGGGGAGGCCAAGAAGGTGACCTTAGATCCGGAGGGGATTTTAAGGAATGAGGGTCATCTCTTTTTTTCTTGAGTGAAAGATCTGGTCAATTTCATCCTTAAGTAGGCCCATTATTCTAAATTTTCCATTTATCTTGGTGCAGCGAAGATGTATCGCGACCTATGACATTATTACTGGTTATGGGATAAAGTTAGATATTATAACTTTTGTGGCTAGGTGCTTGAACTATCAACAGGTTAAGTTCGAGCATCAGAGACTAGGTGGTTTGACCCAGCGACTACCCATTCAAAAGTTAAAGTGAAAGCAGATAGATATGGACTTTGTAGTGGGTTTACCACATACCTCTCGAGCCTTTGATTCTATTTGAGTTATCTTAGATCGATTGACCAAGTCGGCTCATTTCTTACCAGTCCAGACCACCTACACTTCGCAGATATTAGCTCAATTTATATTTGAGAGGTGGTCCGGTTACATAGGGTGCCAGTATCTATCATTTCAGACTATGGTAATAAGTTTACTTTATATTTCTAGAGGTCTATACAGAAAGATTTGGGTACTCAAGTGGAGCTCAGAATAGCTTTCCACCCCAAGATCGATGTCCAATTAGAGAGTACTATTTATTTCTTAAAGGACATGTTACGAGCCTATGTTATTTATTTGGGAGGTTAGTGGGATCAGTCCTTTTCTTTGGCAGAGTTTGCATATAATAGTAACTATTATTCGAGCATCGAGATGGCACCGTTTGAGGCATTATATGATAGGAGATGTCATTCCCTATTGAGATTGTATGATGCTTTCGAGGTTAGGCCTTGGGGTACCAATTTGTTATGTCACTCGATGCATAGAGTTTGTATGATCCAGTAGAGTATCTATACTACCTAGAGTAGGCAAAAGAGTTATTCTCATCGAAGAGTTCAGCATTTGGAGTTTATAGTTGGAGATCGAGTATTACTACGAGTGTAGCCCATGAAGGGCGTCATGAGATTTGGGTGGAGGGGTAAACTTAGCCCTATGTTCATCTGCCATTTTGAGATCTTAAGACGGGTAGGGGAGGTAGCTGATTAGTTATCATTTCCCCCAATGCTTTAAGGTGTTCACCCTGTGTTCTATGTTTCTATGTTGCGGTGGTATATTCCAGATGAGTCCCTCATGCTTCAGTGGGATTCAGACCAGTTCGATGAGTCCTTAGCCTTTAAGGTGGAGCTTGTGGCTATTTTGGATAGACAGGTTTGGAAGTTAAGGTCTAAAGAGATTCCCTCTGTGAAATTTTCGTGGAGGCATCCTCTAGTTAAGGAGTCTACTTCAGAGACTAAGCAGGACATGCGGACTAATCCTCACCTTTTTGAGCCACTAGATACCTTTTTTCCTTGACTTTCATGGATGAAAGTCCTTATAGTAGTGCATGTTGTAATAACCTCTAAGGTCATTTTTGTACTTTTGTGTGTTTTTACTATTTTACCCCTTCCTATAGCTTCTTTATAGCTCATATGTGATATTGGGGTGGGTGCCACGCTCTCCAAGGTGTTGGTAGAGTTTTGAGGCAGTTTGGCCGGTTTTTAGGCTTAAAGTTTGAAAGAGTTTACTTTAGTCAACATCTGCAGATTTGAGCATCGTATGAGAATTCTGACGGTTCCATCAGCTCCGGAAGGTCTGTTTTTGTCTAAAAGGAAGGTTGGTTTGGGTTTTGGAGTCTTTATTTTGAGTTTAGGTGTCTTTGTCGTGTTAACTCAAAATTTTGGCCAAGGGTTGACTTCAGTCAATATTTTGAGTAAACGCACTTGGATGAAAAGTTTGTCAGCGTGGTTAGCTCTGAAATACCATGTTTGGGCTAGAACAACCTTTGGTTCAGGCCCCAAGGTGATCAGAATGAGTATTTGACTGTTTGTGCATTTTAAGTATTTTCTTTAAAATCTTTGACTTGGGTCAACATTCTATTGAAACAACCTATGTTGGGAAATCCTTTGATTCCGTTGAGTCCGGAATACCATTTCCAATTGTGTAGCATAGTTCGTTTGTGTCAATGGGATTTTGAATAAGTTCGGAGCCCCCATTGAGGGACTTGTTCCCTTATTGAAATGGCACCAACACAACTGCTGGTGCGCAAGAGTGTGGGGAATTTGACATTCTTTTTAGTTAAGGAGTAGCCTTTAGTTTTAGATATTCATTCCTTAGCTAACCAGATGGTTCATCATAATATTTTTGAGCCGGGCATGGTACCTGCTTGTGTACAGGTTAGATCTTCCTTAATGGAGCAGATTCGGGCAAAGTGGTTTGAGGATCCATAGTTGAAGGTGATTCATGATAAGGTACTCAGTGGGGAGGCCAAGAGGGTGACCTTAGATCCGGAGGGGATTTTGAGGAATGAGGGTCATCTCTTTTTTTCTTGAGTGAAAGATCTGGTCAATTTCATCCTTAAGTAGGCCCATTATTCTAAATTTTCCATTTATCTTGGTGCAGCGAAGATGTATCGCGACCTATGACATTATTACTGGTTATGGGATAAAGTGAGATATTATAACTTTTGTGGCTAGGTGCTTGAACTATCAACAGGTTATGTTCGAGCATCAGAGACTAGGTGGTTTGACCCAGCGACTACCCATTCAAAAGTTAAAGTGAAAGCAGATAGATATGGACTTTGTAGTGGGTTTACCACATACCTCTCGAGCCTTTGATTCTATTTGAGTTATCTTAGATCGATTGACCAAGTCGGCTCATTTCTTACCAGTCCAGACCACCTACACTTCGCAGATATTAGCTCAATTTATATTTGAGAGGTGGTCCGGTTACATAGGGTGCCAGTATCTATCATTTCAGACTATGGTAATAAGTTTACTTTATATTTCTAGAGGTCTATACAGAAGGATTTGGGTACTCAAGTGGAGCTCAGAATAGCTTTCCACCCCAAGATCGATGTCCAATTAGAGAGGACTATTTATTTCTTAAAGGACGTGTTACGAGCCTATGTTATTTATTTGGGAGGTTAGTGGGATCAGTCCTTTTCTTTGGCAGAGTTTGCATATAATAGTAACTATTATTCGAGCATCGAGATGGCACCGTTTGAGGCATTATATGATAGGAGATGTCATTCCCTATTGAGATTGTATGATGCTTTCGAGGTTAGGCCTTGGGGTACCAATTTGTTATGTCACTCGATGCATAGAGTTTGTATAATCCAGTAGAGTATCTATACTACCCAGAGTAGGCAAAAGAGTTATTCTCATCGAAGAGTTCAGCATTTGGAGTTTATAGTTGGAGATCGAGTATTACTACGAGTGTAGCCCATGAAGGGCGTCATGAGATTTGGGTGGAGGGGTAAACTTAGCCCTATGTTCATCTGCCATTTTGAGATCTTAAGACGGGTAGGGGAGGTAGCTGATTAGTTATCATTTCCCCCAATGCTTTAAGGTGTTCACCCTGTGTTCTATGTTTTTATGTTGCGGTGGTACATTCCAGATGAGTCCCTCATGCTTCAGTGGGATTCAGACCAGTTCGATGAGTCCTTAGCCTTTAAGGTGGAGCTTGTGGCTATTTTGGACAGACAGGTTTGGAAGTTAAGGTCTAAAGAGATTCCCTCTGTGAAATTTTCGTGGAGGCATCCTCTAGTTAAGGAGTCTACTTCAGAGACTAAGCAGGACATGCGGACTAATCCTCACCTTTTTGAGCCACTAGATACCTTTTTTCCTTGACTTTCATGGATGAAAGTCCTTATAGTAGTGCATGTTGTAATAACCTCTAAGGTCATTTTTGTACTTTTGTGTGTTTTTACTATTTTACCCCTTCCTATAGCTTCTTTATAGCTCATATGTGATATTGGGGTGGGTGCCACGCTCTCCAAGGTGTTGGTTGAGTTTTGAGGCAGTTTGGCCGGTTTTTAGGCTTAAAGTTTGAAAGAGTTTACTTTAGTCAACATCTGGAGATTTGAGCATCGTATGAGAATTCTGACAGTTCCATCAGCTCCGGAAGGTCTGTTTTTGTCTAAAAGGAAGGTTGGTTTGGGTTTTGGAGTCTTCATTTTGAGTTTAGGTGTCTTTGTCGTGTTAACTCAAAATTTTGGCCAAGGGTTGACTTCAGTCAATATTTTGAGTAAATGCACTCGGATGAAAAGTTTGTCAGCGTGGTTAGCTCTGAAATACCATGTTTTGTCTAGAACAACCTTTGGTTCAGGCCCCAAGGTGATCAGAATGAGTATTTGACTGTTTGTGCGTTTTAAGTATTTTCTTTAAAATCTTTGACTTGGGTCAACATTCTATTGAAACAACCTATGTTGGGAAATCCTTTGATTCCGTTGAGTCCGGAATACCATTTCCAATTGTGTAGCATAGTTCATTTGAATAAGTTCGGAGCCCCCATTGAGGGACTTGTTCCCTTATTAAAATGGCACCAACACAACTGCTGGTGCGCAAGAAAATTACTCTCCACATTTGCAGGCCACTGCGTGCATTTGCGGAGGTCAAACCTTTTGTTCTCCTTGTTCACGGGTCTTAGGCCGCATTCGCTGAGTTATGAATGGTTGTTTTTCGCATTTGCGAAGGCTAAATAAGGCCTGGCAGTGTGGTCTTTTAAGACACGTTGCCAACCCCTATTTCCCTATTCGTAACATATCAGAACACAAATTGATGGAGAAATTATTGATTATGTTCAATCATTCTCATTCCAGTGTGTTGGAGATTTTTCTGGCAATGTTCCGAGAGCCTTTCCTGTCCTAAAAACCTTGTAAGTTTCACGTAAATTTTATTGTTTCTTCCATTTTTGATATATTCTATGGCTTGAAATTTGTGGGATTGTTTGAACTCTTTTGATTCTCAGAATGTGTCCATTTTTTGGGCACAATTCCTTGAATTATTTAGAAACTTGTGACGGAGTTGGTTTTTCAATTTCATACGTGGGCCCAATGTTGAATTTTGACTCAATTTTAGTTCCATTTGTAAATCATGGCAATATGGGTATCATTGGCCTTGTTTTGATGTGTTCTTCAATAATTTGATAGAGTAGCATCATTTGGAGGCAGCCCAAAAATGAAAGACATAAGTTTAGCAGTTCGGGTGCAGTTTCAATTTTGAGATAGGTTATAGCTTACTCTTATTAGACTTGTCTTGGTTGGAATTGCTATATTTTAGGTGGTAACGTGAGATTAGTCTGGTGATTTAGGTGTTGATATCCTCTTTAGAAATTTGGAACTGATGATCATTGTTGGGACTAGTTTGGGTTTTGTATTGGAGCCTTAGTCTAGGTGATATTGTTTCATGCTTGTACCGCTTAGAATCCTTAGAATTCGCTTCTAGATGATTTGGACGTAGGATGCCGTGGTTTGATTTGTTTGGTTACTTTTACCACTTGTTCTAAATTTTGGCTCATGCTTGTACCTTTATTGCCTTTGATGTTAAAATATTGGGCCGAGGTCGTGTTTTTGGTACACCAAAGTCTCAGGTCAGTGATTCAATACCTTTGACGAGATTCTTACTTGGCTCGAGGGTATATGATTTTGACATACTACTTGTATTTATTTGTCTCACCGATTTTGAAAATACTTTTTAAAGAAAGAACAAAATGGTGAGATTAATACTTTTGGTTGATTAATAAGGGTAAGGATTTTATTAATAAACTATCGGCGATATATTTTGGGTTATTATTATTATTACTACAGTTATTGAGAAGCTCGAAGCGTGCATTTTGTGTGGCCCATTGATACATACTCGAGTTATTATTATTATTATTATTATTATTAATATTAAGAAGCTCAATGTGTGAATTCTGGGTGCCCCATGACACTGTTGAGGAAATATTGACCTATATATATTATTTTATATTGATGCATTTCTTTGGTATTTGCTGGTTGACATTGTTAATATGATTACCTATTTGGTTGGAATTTATTTGGTTACCATATGATGCTTCTCATACCCTTTTTTTTGTTATTGTAGATTTTTGCTTCTCTCTTATTACTAGTGGTATATCGTGTTGCCTATTATATATTTATTCTTTCTAAGCTCGGTCGGCCTATGATGCCTACTGAGTACCTCTTGTTTTGGTACTCATACTGTACTTTTGCATCTTTTTGATGCAACTTTAAGTTCGAGCCACCCCCAGCATGCCCCTGATCATCCGTAGTTGTGCCAGATTCAGATTGTGGTGAGCTCCTGGTGTTCAGAGACTTGCTACTTTCTCTCTTTTGTATTGACTTAAACTTGTACTTTTGGATAGTCAGATTTGTATTGTACATATATACATTGTTAGATTTTGTACTAAGTAGATCTTGTATATGTGACACGAATTTTGGGGTTTTGGTCTAGTGTCAGCTTGTCATTTCTTTTGGTCACTATCGGGCCTTTTGTAAATTTTGTATCGTATTTACATATCTATACCCTGGTCCAGCTATTATTTTGTTATATATTTTTTTCTTCCACCTTCTTATGTTATTAATTATGTATTTAAATTGAGTTTTCACCTTTGCATTAGTTGGGTTTTGGCCTACCTACTCAGGGCTTATAGTAGACGCCATCATGGCCCGAATTGGATCGTAACACTTAGACTCTAGAGTATATAAGTCTAGAAGCTTTTTTGATGTAATGAACCTCTCTTAGATGTCCTTTCTTTTATAGCCTCAGTGTATACATGAAGACCTTTGATAACACAACATCTGCTCCATACCCAGAAAATGGTGTAACATTCTCTCACTACCAGTTTTTTCAAAAGTTGTTTCATAATCACAACATCATTATGATGAGGACCAGCCCCATTAATATCACCAAGCCACCATCTAACACCAATACCAACACCCCTAACACCAATACCAACACCAATATTAACACCAACCTTAAAAGCTGCATCAACCATATCAACCACCTCATCAAGAACAACAAGTTGATAAGCACCAACTCTTTTCCTTTTGAGGGTTGTTGCTCCAACCAATTCCTTTTTAATTCTATCTATCAGAGAATCAAATAGGGTTTTAAAAGACCCTAGAGTAACAAGGAAAGACATTTACAACTATTTGTTTGTTAGGATAAGTCATGGATGCACAGGACATAATGCAAAAATATGAGTATGTTAGGTAATTTTGTAAAGAAATTTAAATGTATGTTGCAACAAATAATATGTTGCTATAGATGACTTATATGTTCAAATAGATGGATAATCTGTTACTATAGATGACTATATATTGTAGATGGGTAATCTATTTATAGATGTTTACATATATGTTGCAAGAGATTACCTATATGTTGCAACATATAGGTAATATCTTACCACAGATTGATCAATTGTTCCAACAGATGAGTAATATGTTACTATAAATAACCAATTTGTTCCAACATACTAGACATATATTGCCTCACATGATGAATCTGTTCTAATCTATTAACTTGTTAATATAAGGTAAAATTATTCAATTTAAAAAAAGATTTACTGCATCATCAAGGGTTAAAAGGATCTTGGGAAATTATTTTGTCCTTTGTGGTATTTTTAGCATACAACCATCTCAAAACTTTTGTACTTGAAACCTCTTCTTTGACCATTACTAGTTGCCACAAATGAGGAATGCCTTCAAATTCTCAAGTCTATGAAAATATTTTAACAAATAAAATGTTGCTTTATTTAATAAAATATAAATGAAACACTAAAAAAAATATTTACCATGAAAGTACATAGAAAGCCAAATATGTTGACTGTCTTTGACATTAACGGAGACAACAAATATTTGATTGTCAATTTGAAGCTTTCATCACCCCAAGAATAGTTGTTGAAAGCCACTGGATCCTCCAACAACTTCACCACATTAAGGGGTATGATTGTGTTGACATCTTTGACCCAAAGTACATTATGTACAAACCAAACTAAGCACAATAAATCCTTGTGCTTCTTTGAAAGCCTGCTATCTTTCAACTCAACTAGGTAATTGGGATTTTTGACACCTGGACCAAAAGGTAGGCAAAGTTCTCACTTAACTCCTTTTTATTTGTTGTTTTTTTAATTTCCTGTTTCTTTGCATTGATATTTTGTTTGCAATTTTTTTCTTGTGTGAAAACAGGGAGAGGTTGAGAAGGAGGATGACATCTTAATCAGTAACTATAGAAAACTCTTTTTACCTAAATAAAGTAGCATTCCACAATAATTAATTGAAACCTAATCCTTTTTTTCTTTATCACAAACATAAACCTTCTATTTTGAAGATCATAGACGTGGTCATTTGAGAACGAGCATTATTATCCCAAGTAATATCAAGATATTTTGCTTTGAAAGTGTTTTCTTGAATAATTCAACAGATTTTTCAAAGTCTGACCTTATGATACAATCACCAGTTGCATCAGTCCAAAAATGTACAAAAAACAGGTCTGAATTGATAGGTTTGACAACATCTTGGGATGAAGAGCTATGTGGATAAATAATAATATCATGTTTCTTTTTTGTTCTAAGTTCACCAATATTTTTTGATATGTTATCATCTTCTCCTTCCTCTCCATCATTTTTATCATTATGAGATTTTTCTTCTTCTTCTTCTCCATCTTTTCTATTGGTTTTTTCCTCCTTCAACATCATTTTCATCATCATTTTTATCTTCTCCTTCTTCCTGTACTTCAATCTCTTGATCATCTTTCTCATTTTTTCCCTCCCATTCATCTCAGCTTCATCATCTTATTTTTTCATTCCTTCTTCTTCACCTTCATCATCTTCTTTTTACTCTCATTCTTCTTTAGCTTCATCATCTCCTATAGATAATATTACCTCATCTTTATTACCTTTATTATATCTATCATGTTCATCTTCTACTACCTTCTCACTCTATTTTTCTATATCTAGAGATGGGATTTCTACTTCTACTTGAGAAGGAAATTCTTATTCTACTTGAGACACTGTCAAGGATGCAAGTTTTTCTGATGGAGAAGGTAAAGGTAGCCTAGCTACTTTACTTCTTGCTTTCCTTGGAGTTTTTAATCCATCTTTTCTTTTGATTGGAGATATTTTATTTATAAAAAGGAGGTAAACAAAAAAGGTTACCATTTATTTAACAGATGGCAAAAAAATGATAATTATTTCCTAATAGATTATAATTTGTTGCTATAGATGACCCATATGTTACAACAAATAGGTCATATAAAAAATATATGAGTCACTTGTTGCAATATATGGGTCATCTATGGCAACATAGAGGTGACATATTTCAATAAATGACCCAACCGTTACCACATAAATCAAAATAGTAGCCGACTCCAATATGTGGCTACATATGGGTAATTTGTAGCAATATATGGATTACATATGTGACAACATATGGATCATCTATGGAAACAGATAGATCAAATGTGGCAACATATGGGTGACATGTTGCAACAGATGATCCTACTGTTGGAAGAAATCAAAATAGTAGCTTGAGATCCCATATGTGTCACGACCAGAATTCGGGTCATGATGGCATCTACCAGAACCCCCGAGTAGAAAAGCCAAATCCAAGACAAGCGAAAGACAATTCTCGATCTAATTATATAATTAATAACATAAGAAGGCAAAAAAAAGGAATATAACCCAAGAGAAGTCAAGCCAAGGTGTAGATATGTAAATACGATACAACATATATAAAAGGCCCGATAGTGATCAAAAGAAATGATGAACTAACACTAGACCAAACCCCGGAGCTAGTGTCACCTATACAGGAGCTACTAATTGCAAAATCTGACAAAATGTATAAATATAAAATATAGATCTGTCCAAAATTAAAAAATATAGATCTGACTGTCCAAAAGAAGGAACGTAGTACATCTATGAACGCTGGGAGCTCACCACAATCTAGGATTGGCACCACTATTGATGATCAGGTGCGCACTGAGGGTGGCTCGAACTGGGAGATGTAGAAGTGCAGTATGAGTACAAAAACATGGGGTACTCAATAGGCATCATAGGCCGACGGAGCTCAGAAAGAATAAAATACATAATAAGTAGCACGATAATACTAATAATAACAAGAAAGAAGCATTAAGTGTATGATCTCGGGAAAAAGGCATAGAAAGATTATACAATAATCAAATAAACCCAACAAGTCATGTAATCTCAACCATAACCTCAACTCATAAACTACTGAAAAATGCTCAATGTAAACTCCTAATTATGGCTAAAATCTTCCAAAAGTATCATAAGGCATTCGGAATAACTCTCGAGCTCATCTATGATCAGGGGCGCCCGAAATTATACCTCGAGCTTACCAACAAAAATAATAACTCGGAATATGTATTAACGGGCCACCAAAAAATTCACACCTTGAGCTTATCATCAAAATAATGCCATAAATAAGGTATCATCGTATTTTATTTAAATTTCTCATATTTAGGCATCAACCAAAAGTCTTATCCTCTCTTTTTTCTCTTTCTTTTTGAAATGTTTTTAACACCGGTGAGGTAAATAAAGGAAGTAACATGTCCAAAAAATCATATATTACTCACCTGAGACACCAGCTTACCAGAAACACGGCCTCGAGCCCAATATTTCAAAATCAATAGCAACCAATACTTGAGCATAACCCAAAATAATCATAACAAGTGGCCAAGAGAAACCAAACAAGTCAACAATTGGCATCCTAATTTTCAAATAACCTAGGAGAAATATCTAAATATTCTAAATGATGTAACCAAGGCTAGATATCACCAAGACTAAGGGTCAAATGACTAAAACCCAAACTAGTCACTATCGATGATCAGCGATTCTAAATTTCACAATGGGATCACAACACCTAAATCACCAACCTAAGCATATACTACTACTCAAGATAAATCAATTCTAGCCAAGCCAAGTCTAAACAAAGTAAACATAACTACCTCAAAGTCGAAACCGCACTCGAAATGCTAAATTTGAGTTTCTCCTTTCTGGGAAGCCTCCAAACAATGCCCCTCTATCCATATATCAAAGAAATCACTAACAATCTCAACCCAAAAGATATCCGAGGAGTGTATGAACAAATAATGTCAAATATGAGAGGGAAGAGAAAACTTGATCTTCTTGGAGTGAAACCCTAGACCCCTTTCTAGAAGATAAGAGAAAGACTTGAGATAAATTGAGGAGTTAGGGTTTGGGTCTTAGATGGTGAGGAAGAGTAAATAAGAGTAGGAGGAATTTGGGTCTTATAAATAGGTGAAACGTTTCCTACAAAACAACCTTATTTTTTGTTAAAACACAGGAAAACACCAAAAAGCCCTTAAAAAATTCTGGCTTGAACTGGCTTCATTTAACCCCTTCACGGTCCGTGGTACTCACTACAGTTCTTGGTGGTGTCCCGTGGTAAGGAACTTTGAAAAATCTCGAAAAAGGGCCTATAGGGTAGCCTCTGAAGTTTCTTCACATGGGCTTTAACGGTTCGTAAATAGCAAAACGGCCCCTGAAGAGTTACCATGGTGGAGGTCCTATAGAAGGCTTGCAAAGGTGCCCTCTACGGATCACTCCATGGTCCGTGAAACACTCCATGACCCATGGTGGTCATCCATTGTCTCCACCTGCAGGAATGAGCCTCTAAATCACCATAATGGAGGCTCACCACGGGGCGTTGTCTGTTTCACGGCCTGTGATGGCCTTTCGTGGTCGGTTCCTACTGCTACTTTTTGTATTTCCATTCTTTATTTTTATTTTTAATAGGAACTTCCTGAATTCTCCCAGGGGCTTAGACCAACTGAAGAAGGTATTCCAGAGCTAATCGTGGTAATAAAATTTTTATCCGAGCGCATTTACTAAAACTATTGACCAAAGTCAAACTAGGACAAACCATAAAGTTAAACCTCTTAGTCACATAAACTAAAAATGAAGACTCTAAAACCCAAACCAGCCTTCCTTCTAGACCAAAATGGACCTTCTGGAGCTGATGGAACCGTTAGAATTTTCATACAATGCTCAAATCTCCAGATGTTGACTAAAGTCAATTCTTTCAACTTTAAGCCTCCAAAATGGCCAAACTACCTCAAAACTCAATTGGACACCTTGGGAAATGAGCCACCCATCCCAACATGACATATACTCTATAAAAAGGCTACATAAAAAGGTATAAAGGTTAAACCACGTAAAAGTGCGAAAATGAGCTTGGAGGTCATTACAACATCCACTACTACAAGGACTTTTATCCTCGAAAGTCAAGGGAGAAAAGTAACTAGTGCCTTAAAAAGGTGAGGATATCGGGTCCGCATGTCTTGCTCAATCTCCCAGGTAACCTCCTCTATCAGACGATGCCTCCCCTGGACATTCACCGATGGAATCTCCTTAGACATTAACTTCTTAACCTCCCCTCCAAACTAGCTATAGGCTCCTCTACAAAAGTCAAGGACTCATCAAGCTGAACCGAATCCCACTAAAGCATATGAGACTCATTTGGATGTACCACCGCAGTATAGAAACATGGAATACCGGGTGAACACTTGACAGTGCTCGGGGTAAGGCCAACTTGTAAGCTACCTCTCCTACCTGGCTTAAGATCTCAAAAGGGCCAATGAACCTGGGGCTGAGCTTACCTCTTCTCTCGAATCTCATCACGCCCTTCATGGGCGATACTTGCAGGAGTACCCGGTCTCTAATCAAGAACTCCAAAGGCCGCACCCTCTAATCAGTATAACTCTTTTGCCTACTATGGGTAGTACAGAGTCTCTCCTAAATCATACTAAATCTGTCCATCGACTCTGGCAACAAATTGGTGCTCCAATGCCTAACCTCAAATTTATCAAACTAACCCATTGGGGAATGGCATCTCCTACCATACAATGCCTCAAAAGGTGTTATCTCAATGCTCGAATGGTAGCTATTATTATATGCAAACTCCGCCAAAGCCAAGGACTGATCCCATTGACCTTTAAAGTCAATAACACAGGCCCATAGCAAGTAGTAGTAGTAAAGTTGTACGACCCCCATTTAGAAAATCAATATAGAACAGTTTGGGTTACAACCCAACTTTCTCAAATTAATGCCAAGGACCAGTGCATGCACCAGGGGCGACCACAACCATGAAAAATTAAGGAGCTAATGCAATGCATGCCATCACCAGCACCCAAACAATACGTATAATCACATACAATAATGACGCTGCAAGTACTTTACCATTTAGAGTATAGAACATGATAACACATAAAACCGACCTCTTACCAAGGCCTAGGGCTCAAACCTACTTCTCTAACTCAACAACAAGGACCAAAAGGGAGCTCAACCTTAACTGGGTAACAAGAAGGAGGATATGAGGAAACAAATACTCAGCTAGTCAACAAATATCTCTAGATCCAACTAAAGTACAACCCTGATAGTACAAACACAGCTAGGCCCGCCAAATAGAAAAAAGAAAGCACAGAGGATTCTCACTCTACATCCATAAATAGGGCCCAACAATAATTCACAAGCATAACTAGGTGAAAGCCACTACACCAAGACTCCAAAATAGGTTTTACAATAGTGAAGGATACTATGTCTCAAAAATTCCCGCCAACAACGGCTATATCAACTAAAGGTCAACCTAAACTCAAATTTAAGGCACAAGTATGCCAACCACCATAAACCTCGAGCAAGCCACCTAAAATAGGATAATCAAGGCCAAACTATGGCATAATCAATAATTTTACCAACTAAATTAAAAGTCTCATAAAGCAAACCTAGACTAAGGCTCTTATCAGGACAAGGAAGTAAGAACCTAAGAATTGAGTCTAACCCATCACATACAATCCAAACAATAAGCAATTTATACTAAACAATACCTTAAGAAGTTCAATCAAAGGAATGAAAATCGTAGCATACCTCGAATCTGAACACGCGCGCTCCATGTCCATTTCCTGGTAGCTTTCCACTCCAAAATCAACTTCCATTGCCTCCACGCTATCAAAATATTGATCGCCTCATCAAAATGGATGTTTTGACACTAAAATCACATTTTTTAGAGAAGGGGCCAAAATTTGGTCAAAAATGGGATTGTGGGATCCGTGATGGGAATCTCAAAATCGACTTCGTAAAAAGGTTCTAAATGTATTATTGAGCTTGTACCCAAAAATGGGGCAAAACTTGATGCTCGGCATGGAAGAAATCATCCAAACAAATTAAATCACCATTAATAGTTAAAACTAAGCTAGGGCAACCCTTTTGTGGTAGAAATTACCTCAAACAGTCGCCTTGCATGCTTTCCCGAACATACCAATACGTACCCACGATTCCCACGAACCCAACACTCTTAGAATCTCCAAAAACAAAGCCCCTTAGCTCCTAAAATTGAAAAAGGAAAATGGGGTCGGGGATGGTTCACGTCTGGTCTTAGATTAAAAGCCCAGACAAGATAATACATTGTGATAGCGGTCTTAGACCTCGCTATTGTGATGGTCATTGATCTGGTACATTATGATCGCAACCACAAGCATTATGAAATAGTGCTTGTACCATCTCAGCTTGAGCTTTGAAAAGCTTAGACGGAGTGCTAGGTATTTGTTTAGAATTCCATATATGCAAACAAACTATGCTACCTCACCAAAATCAATATTCAGGACTCAATAGCACAGTCAAAATTCTCATTCGAGGTCTTCTAGATAAAAAATGGGTCCCACATCCCTACACAAGTTTTGCCAATTCTACAAGGAGGCTCAAAATGAGATTGGAAACCTTGAGAACCACACAAAGGGACGTTCTATACCAAATTCAAAATACTAGTGAATTTCAATCAGAGCGTGTTTACTAAGAATTTTGACCAAAGTCAATATTAGGCTAAAGCTTAAAGGCTAAAACGCCTAATGGTTAAAACTTTCACCGAAAGGCTCAAGACTCGATCCAAGCATGCTACTAGCCTAAAATAACCATTTTGGAGCTGATGGAACCATCAAAATTCTATTCTGGGGTCATCTTTCTAGAGTTTTGACCGAAGTCAATCATTCAAACTATAAGATCTCCAAAGTAGGGAATTGCGCATAAAATCCAAACGAATGACCAAGTGACCAAACTGTCAGTGCCAGCTAGTCATAAATAACTTGGCATTATTATAGGGAAGCTCTAAATGCTGAAAAGATCAGAAAAGATAGAAAATGACCTGGAGGGTCATTACACTGACTCACTCATTAACGACTTTAGAAGTAGAGAATGAGTTCTTGTTTATGGACCTATAAAAATTTTAAAAACCTTTTTTTAAACCAAACAAGACCCAAATTTACCTGATTTAAGAAGATGTCGATAAGATTAAGAGATCGTAGATCTTGAGTTTTTTGACAATATCAATGATCACAATTCCTTCATCATGGTATATCATCCATTAAAAACCTAATAACATTATAATTCATGGTAAATAAATTAAAAAAGAAAAATATATGGTACGTACAATTTACCACTTGGTTGATGGGTAATGCCAGCAATATATTTGACTACGTATATGTGGGATTCTCTCTTGATACCCTTATAAGATTAAATCACTAACCAGTTGATTTGATCTTTTTACTCAAAAACTAAACTATTGAAGGTACCTTGACAACATTGTAGCCAAATTTGGATCTCACAAGACGTTTTTTTATTTCTCAATGAGGACATCGAATCATACCACCTTATGCGCCGCTCCTTTAATATAATGACTCACCAGGATCCAATAAAACTCTCCATCATTGTTTATCAGGACATACACATCATCTGTCAGGTGCCAAAACAGTCTAACACCTATATTAAATCCTTTGATAATTTTAACAACTTTGTCCTCATAATTAGCAACAACACTGGCCTTGCCAATGAATGTTAAAATGAGTTAGCGATGGTTTGTCGGTATTGTTGATTAGGTTGTTGCTTCAACTTTTTCTGTAGATAGTAAAAAATGAAATCCACATGCTGGACACATGCATCAATAACTTATGAAACAGATATTTGGATGTTATTTGTATGTATGTATCAGCAGTTGTTACTCAAAAGATTAGTGGCATGATTATACTTCATCATTTCACACTTGTTGGGTTGGAACATTAGGTAGAACCGATTCTTCATTTTCGGAGATGCAATTAAAATATCTAGGTGTTTGAATCCAATACTCGAACATTTAAATGCTCATCCTTGTGTTTCATGTAATTGTATAAATATACTATAATAAATAGACATCAGAAACATTAATATTATTTAAGGGTTAAGAAATAAATAGTTGTCTGACTTACTTTTTTACATGTTGCTTGTAAAGAACCTCGCGTATCTATTTTAAGAACGATGACATTAGTTGAATTGGACCCTCGCCAAAAACGTTATGACCTTCAAATGGATATTTTTGTCATACATTAGAAGTGAATTCCTCCTTGCCTTTTGTTCTTGAGAAAAAATTTGTCAAAGGTTAGAACAGATAGTGGAGAGGCAGTACTTGATATTTTCTTTTTATTTTTTATTTTTGATAGTAATCTGGAAATTATTTTTTTCAACTTTCTAAACTCCAATGGTGTGTTGGTAAGATCACACGGCCAACCTAGTTAGTGAAACATATGCAAGCAACTATAAAATAGTAAGGACAGGCATCTTTGAAACACATTACTAACTAGAAAGTTCATAAGAATGATTCAGTTCACAATAACATTCTCAATAACAGCCAACAATAGTCCTCTCTTGGGACCCATACCCAAACAATAGTTGTGTCAGAACATGACACCCAATCCCTATATATATATGTGTGTATCAATATGTGACACCTGATCTTTATATGTATATATGTATATATCAAAACGTGATACTCGATATCTATATGTATATGTTTTGAACCATGACACATGATCCCTAAGTACAAATATGTATCAACAACAACCACAATCGCATATAAAAAACCACAATGAATGTTTCACATGGTTTCACAGTAAAATAACATGTTCATTTCATATAATTAATCTCAAAATTCATTTCATTAAATTTGTTAAATCTTTTATAGTCTCACACTTGTAGGCAATACCATCAATTATAGTAACAAGAACATGTAATATAGATAGGAATGTAAAAACCATCATCCACCACGAAATCAAGCTTTGAAAATTCTACACAGCTGGAGCTTTTCCTTTCCAAAGTCTTTTAGCTTGTTTGTGGTCTAAAATTACACAAAAAATGAACAAATAAATGAAATATTGGCCTATAATATCTAGGTTACATCAAAATCCTAACCCTTGGAAACTTTTATAATCACCCCTCCCCCAACTAGGGCTTTTTCCACTATTAAATTCAGGTCAAGAACCCTCCCTCAAGGTATTTAGCCTAGATTTTATGTCCTGAGAAACACAATACAAGATAGGTGAGTTATTAACTTAACTTTAACTTGAAACATGGTGCAAAACTGAAGGAATATCACCCTAGTTCGCTTTTGATATTCAAGAATGAAGTGGGGGGAAAAATCAGTTTTGGAACTTTTACTCATTTAAAACCGCATTTGTCCCACCATGGCGACACTTACCCCGCCATAGATGGAATAATCCCATCATGGCATGTTGCCCGAAAATAAAAGCTCAGGATTTGTGTTTCAAGCCCCCATTTTGCAATATGCCCTTAAAATATGACGTCCTAAAATTAACTCTTCACTCCAAGATCAATTTTGAGAGTTCTACTCGCCTAAATTCAACTTCGTAAATCCCTATAGGCTCCTTAGTGTCTTGACTATAAATTAACCATCATACTAACACAATAATTACCCATACATTACCAAATTACCCAGACATCACCTAAATCAGATTCCATTCAAATTAGGCCTAGGCTCATATTTTTCAAATTACTACTCAAAAGTTTTTTGGCCCCCAATTTCTTACCCATTGACTTATCCATAACAACTATAATGGATCATTACAATAGATACTATTTTCCCCAGCACTCGTCCCCGAGTGATCAAAATAGGAAATAGGCTAAGACAAAGATGGAGTAAAACCTGAATTATGGAATAATTGAGGATACTTTTCTTGCATGTCCTTCTCAGTTTCCCAAGAAACATCCTCAATCAAACAAAGCTTCCATTGAACCTTTACCAATCTGATCTCTTTAGTTCTCTATTTTTGATCATCGCGATCAAGAATGGCAATTAGCACATCTTCATATTGAAGGTTCCTTGTCTAGAAGAACTGAGTCCTATTTAATGATATAATCTGCATCCCAATAATACTTCTTTAGCAGGGACACATGGAACACATGATAGACTCCATACAAAATACATGTAAATCTAACACATAAGACACTGGTCTCACACAATCAAGAATCTCAAACGGGACAATATAGCAAGGACTAAGTTTGCCCTTTTTTTCAAATCTCATCACACCTTTGTTGGGTGACACTTCAACAGAAATTGTTCACCTACTTGGAATTTCATGTCCCTCACTTTACGATATGCATACTCCTTCTATTGACTCTTTGCTGCTAGAAGCTTAGCTTGGATACTTCTCACCTTTTCTTGAGCTTCTTTCACCAAGTGACTCCTAAAGGTTTCATATCTATAGCCTCATAACACTCTATAGGTGGTTGAATTCTCTCCCATAAAGTTCCTCAAATGGTTCCATATTAATGTTGCAATGATAGCTATTATTATAGGAGATATCATACAAGGGAAATAGTTTATCCCAGTGTTCTCTAAAATCAATTACACATGCCCTTAACATGTCTTTCAACACTTGAATTATTATCTCTGACTGCCCATCAGTCTGTGGATGAAAGACTATTCTGAAAGTGAGTTGATTGTCCAACTTTTTATGTAATTTCCCCCAAAATATAGATTATACTGTGTACCATTGTTCGACATGATAGAAAGAGGAACCCCGTGCAGCCTTACTCTCTCTTTAACATAAATCTTCACCAACTGCTAAGCATTATAATCTACTCTAACTGGAATAAAATAAGCTAATTTCATCAATCTATCAACCACAATCCAAATAGAGTCATACTTTCCCATAGTCATACGAAGGCCCACCAAAAAATCAATGGCTATCCTTTCCCACATCCATTTAGGTATAGGCATTCTTTAAAGTAAACCTACATGCCTTTGGTACTCATACTTCACTTGTTGATAGTTCCGATACTTAGCTATAAACATAGCAATGTTGCCACAAATTCAACTATATCTTTCTTTATACCATGCCACTAATAAAGTCATTTAAAGTCTTGATACATCTTGGTCACACCCTGATGAATAGAGTACCACAAACCATAAGACTCTGTCAGCACTTTCTGAATCAATCCATCTACTTGGGGAACACAAATCCTCCCTCTAAAACTAAAGACCTCACCTATATCAAGAGTTGCATCCTGGGACTTGCCCAACAAAGTCTTCTTTTTAATCTCATTCAAGTTTTCATCCACAAACTACACCAGCACCCCACCCTTATTTGAGATACCTATCCTAATAAACATAGCCTTCAAAACCTGAATCTCTCTAGCCAGGTGCCGCTTATAGGCACCCAAACAAGCTAGACTGCCCATACTAACAAACTTTTGGCTTAATACATTTGCCACCACATTAGCCTTACCTGGATGATACTGGATAATGACATAATAATCCTTCATAAACTCCATCCACCTTCATTGTCTTACATTCAGGTTCTTATAAGTGAACATATGTTGCAGACTGTGATGGTCAGTAAATACTTCACACTTGACACCGTACAGATAATCCCACCAAATATTTAGAGAAAAGACTACTCTTGCTAACTTCAAATCATGCGTCAGATAGTTTCTCGCATGAACCTCAAACTGTCATAAGGCATAGGGTATAACATTCTTATCCTACATCAACATACAACCCATGTCTGAATATGAAGCATCACAATAAATAATGAAATCTTTACCTTCAGCTGGAAAGCTTAGAATAGGTGTCGTGGTCAGAAGAGTGTTGAGCGTATAGAAGATCTCTTCACATTTATCAGTCCAATCAAAAGGTACCTCCTTCTGAGTTATCCTTGTCAAATAGGTGGCTATATAAGCAAAATTCCTCACAAACCGGCCATAATAGCTGGCAAGTTCCACAAAACTCCTAACTTTATTCATAAAGCTAGGTCGGCCTCAGTTCTTGACTACTTCAATATTTTGGAGATCTACCATTACCCTTTCCTTTGAAACTACGTGCCTAAAAAAGGCAACTGATGATAACCAGAATTCACACTTAGAAAATTTTACATACAATAAATGTTTCCCCAAGAGACCCTGAAAAATATGAAGATAGTCGACATGTTCTTCCTTACTCTACGAATAGTATAGATTATCATCTATAAACACAATTATAAGGAATCCAGGAATGGATTGAACAACCCATTCATCAAACTCATGAAGCTTGCAAGAGCATTGGTCAACCCAAACGACATTACCAGAAACACATAGTACCTTTACCAAGTTCTAAATATCATGTTAGGCATATCCTCAAGTCTAATCTTTAGTTGATGGTACCCATACCTTAGATAAATTTTTGAAAACACCGACTCACCCTACCACCGGTGAAAGAGATCATCTATGCGAGGAAATGGTTACTTATTTTGAATAATGACCCTATTCAGCTGCCCCATAATCTTTACATATCCTTATACTACCATCCTTCTTCTTAATAAAAAAGATTGAAGCTCCCCATAGGGAAGCTTTAGGATGGATAAAACTTTTATCAAAGAGTTCTTGGATTTGATCTTTCAGCTCTCTAAATTTTGCCAGAGCAATGCAATAAGGAGGAGTAGATATTGGGCTATTGCCCTATTCCAAGTCAATACAAAAATCTATATCTCTATCTGGAGGCATACCAGGCAAATCGGTAGGAAACACTTCCTTAAACTTAGACACTACAAAAATAGACTGATTAGAGAGGGACTCGACTTCGACATCCTGAATATGAGCTAAGTAGGCTAAACATCCTTGCCCCACCTTTCTTCTAGACTGAATCAAATATATGACCTTAGTTTTCTTAGACTTGTATATCCCTTCCCACTCTAACCTTTCCCTACTCGGGATCTCTAGTGCCACGGTCTAAGATTACTGTTAGCATAATATAATAAAGGGACGGGACAACCAAGTCAATCTAATATCACCTCGAAATCAGTCATATCCAGAATCAACAAATCTACCCAAGTCTGAAAGCCCATAAACATAACTCAATAAGCACGATAGATATGGGTGACTATAACAAACTCTCTAATCAGGGTAGAAAAATATATCAGGGCATCAAGAGTATCAAAATTCATACCTAGACCCAAGGTAAATCATATTCACATATAGGAGTAAGTACAAGACGGATCAAATAAAATAGTAGCTATTCGATCATAGATACGAATAGTACCTATGATCACCGTATCAGATGCCTCAACCTCTGTCTTGTCCAAAAAAGCATAAAATTAGACCTTGTCGTCCGGGCGACAACCTCTCTACCTAGTTGTGCTTCTCCTCTCCTTGCATTACCATTACCATGACTTCTATGGCCTCTATGATTTCCTCATCACCCACCTTATAGACGTCTTCTACTATTATTACCTCCGCCTTTCGACACCACTTCTCTAGTCTACTGTGGCATGGGATTAGTAGTGCTCGGGTGGGGTTAATTCCTCCTCACATGCCCCAGATCCCTAAAATTGAAATAAGCACATTCATAGGATGGCCTGCATCCCAGTCAGGAAAAGCTCTCAGACCACTCTAAGTAGGATTCTATTATGGAATCCCGAAATAACAACCTATATTTGTGGGCATGGCAGACTGAATTGGCCGGGCTGCACTTGCTGGCCTACCTGAACCTTTGTAGTAAGAGTTGTTAAAGTTTTCTTTTCTCTTGGGTTTGTATACCATAGCCTTGACCTGCCCATCTCGCCAAACTCCTTCCACTTTCTTTATGAAATCTGTCACTTTATTGAACCTCCTACCTTTAGATGTCATGTGAAAAAAAATACCTGTAACTTCATATTTAAACCCTTGAAGAATAAACATATACTTTCCACGTCTGTAGTCACTGGTGTATAGAATATCTGGATAAGTCATGAAACATAGCTAAATAGTAGCCACTTTTATGCCACCCTTCTCAAGAGCCATGAACTCATCCTTTTTACGGTCTCTTAGTATTCTCAGCATATACTTTTAAAAAAATAAGGCATGGAAAAGAACCCAAGTGAGTGGAGGAAAGGATATCGATCGATATTCCATAAATGCCATCTACCACTACTGCCACGACCCAAACTAAGGCCTAGGCATGACACAGCAATTGAAACCCCTTATGACTCCAACCAATCCATCTTACGTATCTTACACGAACACATACAAGGCATAATAATCATCAACTGAGTGGTTATATTCCGAGCCAATAATAGGATGGCATCACAAAATTCTTCATTAGTCACTTGTTCGACTAGAGGATCATTAAGGACTTGTTCTTCATTAACATCAAACCCTCCTTGAATTGGAGCTCTTCTTAAAGACATTAAGTAGAGAATAGGAAATGAATTGTTAGATAAAGAAAATCTTAGGACAACTCTAAGGTACGACATGAATCATGAAAGAAGTGAGATTTTCCTAAGACACCTCATTGCCTCTTATTCATAGATGTGGAGCGCTTCACACCCATGAATAAGACTCTACTTGATGCTGCATGTTAGACTCCTTAAGATACTTCAAAAACATTGTGCTCTGATACCAAGTTTGTCACAACCCAAACTAGGGGGCCTAGGCATGATACAATAATTAAAACCCCGAAGGACTCCAACCAATCCAACTTACGTATCATACATGAACACATATAATAAATAATAAGTATCAACTCAATAGAAGAGAAGAAATTTGCAGAAGTACCATAGTCAAATCAAAATGACAACATAAGCCAATACACAAGACATCCAACAAGCCTCTATATAGACAATATGGGCAGGGGCTAAGACAAGTTCATAGCTCACCTTTAATGAAAAATTATAGTCTTTGACATAAAAGAAACTCATGTATTTCCCTTGACCAATGAGGACTAACACACTCTAGAGAAAACTAAACCAACTCTAGCCACGAATGTGAGGAGCATGAGTATCATCCATCCCTCCATATGCATTAGTACATTTGAATGTACTAAGTATGTGAAATAAATGCATGAGCAAAGAAATAAGCACATTGTTAATATGTATATAGGATGCATGATCAGTGTAATGAAGATCGTGAATAAGATTTAAAAGCCTTTGAATTCGTATTGAAAGCATACGGTCAATGCATCATAAATCTCATAGTAAAACTTACATCATTTTGCATAACTTGTTTGAGATAATACCTTTAACCGATATCTAAGACAATACAAGCTATAACATGAAATTCGATAGTCCCCACATCAAGAAGGGGAGGCTACCTTGCCAGGTACTCAACTCCACTATGTTATATATGGATCCACTACCTATGCCATTAAGGCAATATACGCGAGCAATGTCGTTTGGGCTTTAGGTTGCTACTAGGATTTCCTTAGATAATTAATTCTGTTACCAAATTGAACCCCACCTAGAAGTCATCTCGGTGCATAGTCTATATCCTAATGGAATTCCTTAAAAACATTAATGCATAATCATTAATATATTCATGAAAATAATTATTAGTGTAGTTCATTAACTTTAGTGATTCATAAGAGTCCATAAACTTTGGTGAAAATTGTACTTATCACCATCGTAATAACTTCTTGAAACATCATTGGAACATCATAGTTCAACCTTGTCATATATCATATCTCATTCGTAATCAAACTCTTTATAAATCATACTTGAAAGTAACGTCATAAAGGAGTCTTTGTAAACTAAGTTAACATCATGAAATATAGTAGTAATTCATGCTTCGATGAGAGTTTAAATCATAAATGAAATGTAATTCATTCACTTGAAAGATTAATTGATGAGATGTAAGGATCAAATACGTAAAGGGGTTAGTGTAGGGAAGAATCAGGATGGTGGCGCACTGCTAGCAAACTGCCCCAGGCATCAAACTTTAGAGACCAAGGCTTGACGCACTACTGGCGTGCCACCCCAACCCCTAAACTACAGGGGGTTGTTCCTGGCGCGATGGTGAAGCGCCTCCCCAATATTTCCCTAATAAATTTCTAGAGTTTTTAGCATTTTTCAAGTGTATTCACCCCCCCACAATGAGATCCCATGACCTAAATAGCAATATAGTGATTATATATGAAGAATCTTCCAATCCCATGCAATTACTTATCAATTCATGCTAAAATAGATTTGAATTCACATGATACACCATAGTTCATGAAATTGAATTAGAAATTGAGAAGACCCAAAGATATAATTGGAATTCATGGAGGATTTAAGGAATTCTTTAAACTCCATGGGTGAAATATACCTATGGATGAAACTCACAAACTTTGAAGAAGCTTGAAGAAAACTTGAAGATTAATGGAGAAATTGGAGAATCCTTGTTGGGCTTTCAATAGAGGTCTTGAGAGCCTTTTGTAGAGAGAGAATTTTATGATGGGTGAATTGTGAATGAATGAGGAGAATTTAGAGCTTTACGGATTAAATAGGTTAGGAACCTAGCCCCAAAACTGTCTAGGCTCATTCTCTACTTAAAATAGGGAAATATCCATAATGTCCTTAATTAAAATCACCCTTGACCAATCAATGAATCCACCAAGGCTAATTAAATACCTTATTATATCATACTCTAACTTTTGCATACCTGGGATATTACAATATCTCTCCCTTGAGAACAACCATTCTCGAATAAGATAGAAGCTAGCTTGAGTAGAATAGAGTGATAATGCAACATCCCAACATGAATGCAACAGTGCAACTTCTAAATATCAACATCATTCAAAAATCATTTTCATGGTATGCATGCATATGTCATGACACGGAGAAGTCAAAACGTAGGAGTTGGGATTATTTGAGTATAGATAACTAAGTACCTTGGGATGGATCAGAAGGAACGAGGTAAGGATATCATTTCCTTATGAATGCTTCCATATCCTATGTAGCACTCTCAACTTCTTTATTCCTCCATAAGACCTTAACGGATGCAACTTCCTTTTTCCTCAACCTTTTAACTTGGTAGTACAAAATCTCAACCGAAACCTCTTCATAAGTCAAGTTCTCTTCAGCACTCATACTTTCCATTGATTAGAATCTGTATCACCCACAAACTCCAATGGCAAATCTAACTCATATGCTACTTTGCCAATGCGCTTCTCTTCTAAGGTCCTACATACCTAGGACTCAATTTCCTTTTCTTACCAATATGCATTACACTATTCATGGGCAAAACCTTCAAATATACCCAATCGTCCACATCAAATTCAAGGTCTCTTCTTATTATGTCCAAATATGACTTTTGGCGACTTTGAGCCATCTTCAATATTTCTCTTACGAACCTTACTTTCTCCATAGCATCTAATACCAAATCGAGACCAGTCAATGCCATCTCACCCACTTCAAACCGTCCCACCAGGAACCTATATCTTCCCCATACAATGCTTTAAAAGGAGATATTTCAATGCTTGAGTGATAACTATTATTGTAGGCAAACTCAATCAATGGTAAATACTCATCCCAAATTCCTTTAAAATTAATGACACTCGCGCTTAACATATCCTTCAAAGTTTGAATCATCCTTTCATCTTGGCCATCGTTTTGAGGGTGGAAACCTGTAGTTAACTTAACTTTTGTAGCAAGACCCTTTGGAAATGACTTCAAAAAAATGTGAGGTGAATTGAGTACCTCTATCCAACATTATAGACATGGGGACACCATGAAGTCTTACCAACTCACGAATATATAACTTAGCATAATCCTCAACACAATAAGAAGTCTTAATAAGTAGAAAATATGCCAACTTAGTCATTCAATCCACAAAAACTCATGATATTTCTTAGTATAAGGCAAACCAATCACAAAGTCCATATTTACATCTTCCCACTTCCAAGTAGGAATCTCAATTTCATGACCTAGACCTCCCGATCTTTGATGCTCAACTTTCACTTGTTGATAATTAGGAAACTTAGCCACGAACTCCACTATGTCCTTTTTCATGTCATTCCACCAATACACTTCCCTCAAATCATGATACATTTTGGTGGATCCCAGATGACTCAAATCTCGAGAATGATGAGCCTCATGCAATATCATTTCTCTTAGACCATCCATATTTGGCACACACACACAACCCTGTTAACGAAGTATACCATCTCCCCCTTGGGAGAAAACCTCAATGGCTTTTTCGGCAACCAACTTCTTCAATTCCACCAATATAGGATCATTATCTGGTGTGGCCTTAACTTCTGCTACAAGAGATGATTCTGAGCCATTATAAACAAGAAAACCACCCTACATAGACCAAACCAACCGGACACCTAAATGGACCATTCTATGCACATCCTTGACCAACTCATTCTTACCCTCTTTAACACTATTCATGGATAATCAACTTAGAGCATCGGCAACAACATTAGCTTTACCTAGATGGTACAACACACTTATGTTATAGTCCTTTAGTAGTTCAATCCTACCCCTTTGCCTAATGTTAAAATCCCTTTGGCTAAACACATATTGCAAGCTTTTGTGGTGGTGAATATATTGACATGTACCCCATAAAGATAATGACGCCAAACTTTTAATGCAAAAACAACTGCCGCATGTTCTAAGTCATGATTCAAATAATTTCTTTCATGCACCCTAAATTGCCTAGAGGCATAGACGATCACCTTACCATGTTTTATCAAGAGACAACCCAATCCAACTCGTGAGGCATTATAATATACAACACCCATTGGGACCTTCCGGCAATGTCAAAATAGAAGCCGATGTAAGATAATCGTTCAATGTTTAGGAACTTTTTTCACACTTGTCCGACCATTGGAACTTCACTTTATTGTAGGTCAAACTAGTCAAAGGCGATGAAATAGATGCAAATCCTTCTACAAACATTCTATAATATCTGGTAAGGACCAAGAAAATTATAATATTCAAAGGAGACAATGGTCTAGGGAAATTCTTCACTGCTTCCACTTTCCTTGGATCAGCCTTAACTCCATCTCCAGACACCACTTGACTGAGGAATGCAACCTCCCATAGCCTAAACTTGCACTTATTGAACTTTGGTAAATAATTTCTTGTCCCTTAAAGTTTGCAACAGAATTCTTAAATGATTTTCTCCTTATTCTGTGACTAAACTAAAATTTCATCAATAAAGATAATTACAAACATGCCCAAGTATTCCTTGAACATCCTATTTATCAAGTCCATTAAGATCATAGGGGCATTAGTCAATCCAAATAACATAACTAAATTTCATAATGGCCACATCTTATTCAAAACTCCGTCTTGGTAATATTACAATGTCTCACCCTTAGTTGGTGATAACCAAAAACTCATTAATGATAGGAACTGACTTTAGAGTAGGGGCTTCGTAATTGATATCCCTAACCCTCACAAGATGGTAAATACAACTCTTGGAAATCATTTTTTGAGCTTTAAGGCATGATATGAATTGACCCTTAAATACGTAATTACTATTGTTCCATTCTAGAACTGGATCAGTAGTGACCTGAAACTCAACCACTCGGGTCCTACCATCAATAGAAGGATAACATGCAAGACAATCCATGCCGAGGATAACATTGAAATCGGTCATATCAAGTTCAACTAGATTGAAAGTAACAACTTTGAGCGAGTTAGATATGGAACAATCCTTATAAACCCATCTCATAATAACAGACTCACCATAGGGTAGATACTAAATAAGGTTCCAATAATATTTCAGTAAATAGATCACACCTATTAAAAAGAAATGGCATAAAAAATAACAAATTGGTACCCGAAACTAATATTTCATACACGTGAAAATCAAAGGCCTTCAATATACTGGATGAAGCCTGAGTCATCTCCCTTCCTTTTTTAATAGCCAACGGACAGTCCCTCATCTTATGCCCACTTTCACCACAACCATAGCAACTATGTGTACCAGCGAGGTACTCCCTTAGATGTTTCTTACCACACCAATAGCACGAGGAGTAGGGTCTTTCCTTCCCATCATTCTCCCTGAAATTCAAGCTAGATGTTTCCCTCTTTTGACATTCTCTGACGGTTAAAGTTGTTCCCCCTTATTGTATTTGTTTTGCTCACCAGCTTTCTTTTCCTACTACTCGTACTCAAATGAGTCACCTTTTGTTGATTCAACAGAGCGGTCACATTACGAGCCAATAATAGGATGGCATCATGAAATTCTACAGTAGTCATTTGTTCGACTAGAGGATCACTAAGGAATTGTTCTTCATTAACATCAAACCCTCCTTAAATTAGAGCTCTTCTTGGAGATATTATCTAGAGAACACAAAATGATTTGTTAGATAAATAAAGTCTTAGGAAAACTATAAGGTAAGACATGAATTATGAAAGAATTGAGATTCTCCTAAGATACCTCATTGCCTCTTATTCATAGATGTGGAGCACTTCATACCCATGAATAAGACTTTACTTGATGCTACATGTTGGACTCTTTAAGATACTTCAAAAACCTTGTTCTCTGACACCAAGTTTGTCACAACCCAAATTAGAAGCCTAGGCATGATACAATGATCAAAACCTTGAAGGAATCCAACCAATCCAACTTATGTATCATACATGAACACATACATGAATAATAAGCATTAACTCAATAGACTAGAATAAATTTATGGAAGTACCATAGTCAAGTCAAAATGACAACATAAGATAACACACAAGACATCCAACAAGTCTCTTTATAGTCAATATGGGCGGGGGCTAAGATAAGTTCCTAGCTCACCCTCAATGAAACATTATAGTCTTTGACATGAAAGAAACTCATAGTCTTGCCCTTGACAAATGAGGACTCACCAACTCTTGAGAAAACTAAACCAATTCTATCCACGAATGTAAGGTGTATGAGTATCATCCATCCCTACATTATGAGACAATATAGGTTGAATATGCATTAGTATGTTTGAATGTACTAAGTATGTGAGATAAATGCATGAGAAAAGAAATAAGCACATGGGCAATATATACATAGGATGCATGATCAATGTAATGAAGAGCATGAATAAGATTTAAAAGCATTTGAATTCATATTGAAAGCATGTGGTCAATGCATTATAAATCTCATAGTAAAACTTACATCATTTCATATAACTTGTGTAAGATAAAAACTTTAACCGACATCTAATACCATGCGAACTATAATATGGAATATAATAATCCCCACATCAAGAAGGAGAAGGCTACCTTGCCAGGGTATACTCCTTCATGGTACTCAACTCAATTGTGCTATATGTAGATCCACTAGCTAGGCCATTAAGGAAACCTATGGTGACAATATAGTTTGTGACTATACGATGCTAGTATGATTTCCTTGGATAACTAATTGCATTACTGGACCAAACCCTACTTAAAAGTCCTCTTGGTGCTTAGTCAATATCGCAATATAATTCATTAAAAATATTAATATATTCATGAAAATAATCTTTAGAGTAGCTCATTAACTTTAGTGATTCATAAGAATTCATAAACTTTGGTGTGAATTGTACTTATCACCATCGTAATAACTTCTTGAAACATCATAGTTCAACTTCATCATATCTCATATCTCATTCGTAATAAAACTCTTTATAAATCATACTTGAATAGTCATACTTGAAAGTAATGTCATAAATGAGTCTTTGTAAACTAAGTTAACATCATGCAATATAGTAGTAATTCATGCAAATAAAAGGGTAGTTGATGAGAGGTAAGGATCAAATACGTAAAAGAGGTAGTGTAGGGAAGAATCAGGGCGGTTGTGCATGCTAATGCACTTCCCCAAGATTTGATCTTCAAAGACTGGGTCCATACACATTGCGGGTGCACCGCCCAAGCCCCTAAACTTCTGGGAGTTGTTCCTGGCGTGATGGTGGAATGCTTCCCTAGTATTTCCCTAAATAAATTCTAGATTTTTAGCATTTTTCAAGAGTATTCATCCCCCATAATGAATTCTCATGACCTAAATAGCAATATAGTAATTATATAAGAATAATCTACCAATCCCATATAATTACTTATCAATTCATGCTAAAATAGATTTGAATTCACAAGATACAACATAGTTCATGCAATTGAATTTGAAATTGAGAAGACCCAAAGATGTAATTGGAAGATTTAAGGAATTCTTTGAAATCCATGGGTGAAAGGTACCAATGGATGAAACTCGCATAACTTAAATAGGAATTTTGATAAAGAATGAAGAAAACTTGAAGATTAATGGAGAATTTGGGAGAATCCTTTGTTGGTCTGCAATGATTGTCTTGAGAGCCTTTTGTAGATAGAGAATTTTATGATGGGTGAATTATGAATAAATGAGGAGAATTTATAAATTTAGGGATTAAATAGTTTAGGAACCTAGCCCACTATTGTCTACGTTCATTCTCTACTTAAAATAGGGAAAAGTCTATAATGTCCTTAACTAAAATCATGTTTGACCCATTAATGAATCCACCAAGGCTAATTAATTACCTCATTATATCATACTCTAACTTTCATATACCTGGGATATTATAACTGCTTGGCTTCACCTTTAAGCTAGAAGGTGACAAACTCAACTACATGGTGGTGGACTATGCCCAACTTGTGCAGCCTCTCATAACAGTACATAATGAACTCATAAGCATCCTCACTATCAAAACCTTAAAATACTCGAGGCTTCAACTTCAAGATCTTAGTCATCATCTCGTGCTCTATGCCACTCATTACTGGGCCCAAAATTTGATGGAAGAAGGCATTTTTTCCCAACACACCATCTCTATGAGGAACTGCAATAATAATGTGACAAGAACCTGGAACTTTGGCTACGGGCAATGTGGGGATGGATCTAGTACCAACCAACCTACACAAGAAAGTCATGATCTGTTAGGCAATAACAAGGTCCCGAGGGGGAAGTCTTTCAGCCTCGACCTCAGCATTCACCTCCTACTTGCATCCTTCTCAACCTCCACTTCCACATCCTCTTCTACCTCTAGTTGAAGGTGCGACAGGGGCCTCTTCTTGTGGAACATTATCAGCACTAGCCTTACCTCTCGTGGGTGGAATTCTTATTGGACTCTATTGCATCCCTTTCTCCTACCTCTGCCTCGGCCACACCCCCTAACAACTATTTCCTCCTCCAAATTGACAGGAGCTACCGGTTAAACACTTTTGCAACACGTATTAACCATATGTGGATAAGAGAGTGAAAAAGGTTAGATATTAATTTGGATCACTAGATACCAATTGGAATCAAATCATAACATGAAGGAAGAAAAAGATTGAGAGATCTACTAAAGTCTTGTAGCCTCTCAAAGAAAAGTACAGATGTCTCCGTACAGTTCTACAAGACTCAACTAGACTTGTTTTGGTACGATGAGATTAATAAACATAGGGTTATGATACAAACTTTATCACAACCCATACTAACCCTCCGATTGGAAAAAAAACTACACCCCACAAAAATAGCATAAAATGTATGGCAACAACTTTTATATATGTTTAAGCTGAGTCCCCATGAAGTCATATATTTAATTCAAGTCAAGCATAATAATTAAAACAAACATGTAGAAGCTAAATCCCTAGAACCTGAAAGTCATTGTACCATAAATATTATATGGAACAAGTATAAGAGTACAGGGATGCAACAATAAAACAACAATGTAAAAGAAATAGAGCATGAAAGACCCATATCTGAAAAGAGTGGACAAAGATCCTAGAAGAACCCATGGCAGTACAAAAGAGCTGGCTCACTCTTGAATTCTGATGCAGTTAGTCATTTCCTAATTGAGTTCTATCAACAGCCTCCTTAAGATGTCCTGTACTCAACAAGGAAAGAGAAAGTTCAGTCACAGTACATAAAATTAATGGTGTACTAGAAGGATCACGTGGCCAACCCAAACAGTAAAACATATATAAGAAACAATAAACTAGTAAAGAAAGGCATCTATGAAACGCATTACCAAATACCAAGTTCATAAGCATGATTCATTTCACATTGTCATTCTCAACAACATCCAACAATAATCCTCTCATGGGACTCATACTCAAACAATAGTTGTGTCAAAATATGACACTCAATCCCTATGTATGTATCTGAACATGACACCAGATACTTGTATGTATTTATGTATGTGTCAAAATGTGACACCTGATCCCTAGAGATAGATCTATATCAATTCCAACCACAATCACATTCACAAAACCACAATGAGTGTTTCATATGTTTGCACAGTCAAGCAATTGGTTCATTTCGTACCATTTATCTCAAAATTCATTTCTTTAATTTTGTTACATCTTTCCTAGTCTCACACATGTATGCAATACTATCAATTACAGTAATAAGCACATGTAACATAGATAGGAATGCAAAAACCATCACCTACCTTGTAACATATCCTAGGAAACTCTACACGGTTGGAGCTTTTGCTTTTCGAAGTCTTTTGGCTTGTTCTCTATCTAAAATTTCACTAGAAACGCACAAATTATTGAACTATTGCCCTAGAATATCTAGGTTACATCAAAATCCTAATATTTTTCCACTTTCATGATCACCTCGACCCAATTACAGCTTTTCCCACTATTAAATTCAAGCCAAGAAGCCTCTCTAAATGTATTTACGATATATTCTTGGTACTAAGAATCAAAATATAAGATAGGGGAGTGATTAACTTATATTTCGAATGGATATTTTTTGAAAAACTGAAGGAATATTGTCGTAGTCGCTTCTAGTCTCTCAAGAATGAAGTGGGAGGAATAAAATCAGTTTTGAAACTATTACCCGTTTAAAAACGTGCTTGTTCTATCATGGAAGCACTTGCCCAGCAATGGAGGCCCTACATAAAATAAATCATCTCCTCGTGGTGGGTTGCACAAAATAAAAGCTCGGGATTTGTATCACAAGCCCCCATTTCTCAACATGCCCTCAAAACATGACACCTTGAAATTAACCCTTCACACCAAATCAAATGCGGGTGTTCTACTGATGCGAATTCAATTTCATAAAGTTGTACATGATCCTTAGTATCTTTAATATCACTTCTAACTATCAAACTGACATAATCATCACTCATATATTATCAGATTATCCCAGGCTCACCTGACTCAAATTCTGTCCAAGTCTGCCCTAGGCTCAAATTTTTTAAGTTACTATTCAGAAGTTTTCTAGTTCAATTTCCTTACCCATTGGATTATCCATAATTATGAGAATGGGTTGTTACACATATGTGGCAAAAATGGGTTAATTTTTCAGAGAAATCAAAAGCATCTAACCCTGTATTTCTACCAATATATGAGTTATTTCTTGTAACAGATGACCCTTCTTTTAACAAATGAGTTATATACTGTTGCAATAAATATTTAGAATTTCCAATAAAAAAATCATTTTCACTACTTGAACAACTATTGTGCTCAACAAGAACAATAAGAAATAGTTTTCACTAACAACAACAACAACTAATATCATACCATATCATATATTTATATTCAACAAATGACTATTATGATTTCCCTCAAATTAGGGCTTTCTGTATTTCTCAATTTCCTTTCATAAACATGAAACAACAAACCCATTCACCTAACTTTTAAAATACAAGAGTAAAGTCAAATGAGTTCTTGTTCAAAAACTCCAAAAATATCATGACCCAAGCTAGATGTTAGGTGTGACACAACAATTAAAATTCTAAAGGAATCCAACCAAGCCTCTTAGCATACATAGCAGGACATTAGAACAAAAAACAGAAGATAAACTTTAAATTCGGAAATAGTATCAACATAAAGATCTCTAAAGTTAAAGAGCAGGGTGTCTAGTAGAGTATGCGGATCGGTACTTAAAATTTTGTACTTATATTCGAGAGGCTACATGATTCTTAATAGGAGAAATTCCTTCCATTGATTCCTTTTATGTGATTTATTCATATCAAATGATGAATACATCTAATCTATTCTTTCTGTGCAAATGGTGAGGACTAGAGCCAGAGTCACTGAGGGTGAGGCTATACTTGCTGCTCGAGCCCCAGTCCGTGTGCGATGAAGGGTATGAAATGGATCTAGGGGTCATGGTGGAGTGAGATGAGCACACCTACTCGAGGGCAAGCTAGGAAGGCATCACTTGAGCCTATTGTTATATCGGAAAAAGACAATTTAAAATCAATTTCAACTTTTTAGAGAAAAAAACAATTTTAGTAAAAGAAGAGTCACCACTTAATTTTTTAAAAAAATTAAGAAAACTTAATTTAAAAGACCTTAACAGAGTTAAGTCTTAAAAATCCAGAGAAAAAGGTACGAGGTTCTTATTTCCACTTTGAGAAGGTGTTAAGCATTCAAAGTGGACGCTAACGCGCGGTTATCCGACGATTTGAAAAATTATTTAACTAACTTTTGGAAATATTAATTTGAAAGAAAACAAAGACTTTAAAATTATTTTTTAGAAAACATGATCAAACTTAAACATTAAAAATAATATACATGTATATAAAAAAAAGTAAAAGTTTACCAAATGACTAAGTAAAGGTAGAAAATCATTTAAAGCGTAATATTAACATGAATTGGTTTATCTTTAGGAGAATCTAATTAAGTTAAAACAAATTAAAATTAATATCTAAGCAAGCATAAATAACATAAGTAAATAAATCATTACAATCCGAATCAATATAAATATAATAAATAACACATGAAAATATGGCCCGACACTTAGTTTCTGTACGCCTGGACTAAGTTGTTGGGCCATCTACATTTTGGGCCTTAAGCACAATTCCATAGTATATCGCAGTTGTATATACACTATATATCGGACTATATATACACTATATATAGTGTATACAATATTATTTCTATATATAAAACTATATACACACCGTATGCCACATGTTTGTTCTCTGTATATGTTGTATATCACTGTATATGAGACTGTATATACACTATATACAATGTATACAACACTATTTTGGCGCATGTATTCCGTGTATACAGCCCAATATCAATATTTAAATCATGAATATTACCTTCCTTTCTATTTATCAACTTTTCAATAATTTGATCAATATGATGAGAAACTCAAAACTCAACGATATGCAGGGATGGAGTGCAAAGATGGACTCGAATTGTATCACATGCACCAAAATAAAATTACAGTAGCATCTACTCATTTTAAACTAATCAAAAGAATATATCATGATATGTTAAGGTATCAAATTGATGGGCATCCTAGAAGTGACTGTAATTATTTACAATTTATTAAATATAAATTTGTAGAATGATTCAATTTATATTAAATTCAAGATATATTAGTCCAAATAAATATTTTGGATTAATAAAATTGGGTCAATTATTTAAGCCCAATAAATGTGGATTTAATCCATTGATTTGGGCTATAAAGATGACTCCACTTTGTTAAGCCCAATATCATCTCATCCTAGAGACCCATTTTCATGCCACATGTCAAAGTTAAGTGGCAATCCAAGTCAAATTAAATAAGCCACTAGAATTATGCCATGTACCAAAGTTAGGTGGCAATCCAAGTCAAATTAAATAAGCCACTAAAAGCATGCCACATGTCAAAATTAGGTGGCAATCCAAGTCAAATCAGATAAGCCACTAAAATCATGCCACATGTCAAAGTTATGTGGCAATCTAAGTCAAACTAATGATGCCACTAGAACAATGCCACGTGTCTATGTGACATGTTCTGACCAATCAAATTAAAACTTTTCAACAAAGAAATCTGATTGGTCAGTTCAAACCAACCAATCAAATCACACCCTCATACCACTCCCTACAACTATAAATAGGGGTCCTCATTATTCTGAAAGGCAGGTTTTTGGAAGAACAAGAAGCAAGAAGAGAGCTCGTGGATCAAAGACCGCAAATTCTCTACAAAGCTACAAAGTTCAAGCAATCAAATTCAAGTTCAAGATCAAGAACGAAGAAGAAGATCAAGATCAAGTTACTTGTTCATCTTTACTGTTCGTCATAACCATACAAGTATTCGTGATGAATAATTCAAATCCAAATTCGAAGACGAAGATTCAAGATCAAGCTATTCAAGCCCTTGACTCTAAATCAAAATCAAATTCAAGTTCAACGTGTTTCATATTATTTGAAGAATCAGAGGATTATCATAGAGATTGTAAACCGCATTACATTTTGAAATCAAATATTACACTTTGTTACTCCAATTTTCCGGTCTTGATTATTTATTTTTCTCGGCTCGAAAATTTGTTGTTTACAAATTTTGGCACGCCCAGTGGGACAATCTCTACATCTCATCTCTTCACATCGATCATCAAACTTCAAGAACACTTAAATGGCATCTAAGAAGTTTGACTCCAGGACTATTATTGCTAAGGCTACTGATTCTAAGTTTTCCTCTGAGGTGGAGAACATACTGGATGCTACTATGGGAAGTTTGGGACCCATCACTAGGAACAGAGCAAACTTGCTAGGACAACAAACACTTCAAGTGCCATCCGCATCAGTTTCTATTTTTGATCTTCCATCTTCAAAGGGGGCAAGATTCTTTCCGAATGAATTGGAAGAAAGAGAGAATATAGCTGATATTGTTGAAAAGATGTTGGCTCGACTTAATCCTTTTAACATGAGGAATTGCACTATTTAAGATGAAGATGATGTCTTGATCACTAGATCTGCCTCAGTCACTCCACGTAACTTATTTCAGACAGATTTCAGTTTGAGGGAAAATCCATGCTTTGCTCCATCATCCATAATGGCCATCCAAGCGATGATGACTAACACCTCAACTGTTGAAGAACAACTGGCGAGTTTGACGAAGGCAATTGAAGGTCTAACAAAATATGTGCAAGATCAGGATAATCGAATTGTCAAGTTAACGGACAGAGTTGAGAATGTTATGGAGGGAGACTCAAGTCATGCACCTGGAAAACGTCCGATGATACAAGAAAAGGGAGATTCAATTACAAAGCAAATAAATGTGGGTGATGAGCTGCAAGTATCTGCTGAAGGAGGAATTCCCATTCATCAACTGAAGGACTTCATTATGGGAACTATCAAAGATAAGTATGACGTGTCTTCAAAGTCATCATTCACCTATGCAAAGCCATACACTTCAAGAATCGATGTTTTGAAGATGCCTGCAGGTTATCAACCTCCAAAATTTCAACAATTTGATGGAAAGGGAAATCCAAAACAACACATTGCCCATTTTGTTGAAACCTGCAATAACGCTGGAACATATGGAGATTATCTGGTCAAGCAATTTGTGCGCTCCTTATAAGGAAATGCCTTTGACTGGTATACGGATCTCGAGGTAGGCTCTATTGATAGTTGGGAATAACTTGAGCATGAATTTCTTAATCGCTTCTATAGCACAAGGCGTACTATGAGCATGGTTGAACTCACAAATACACATCAATGGGAGGATGAACTCGTCATTGAGTTCATCAACCAATGGAGAAATGCAAGCCTCAATTGTAAGGATAGGCTTAGTGAAACTTCCGAAATAGAAATGTATATTCAAGGAATGCGTTGGGGACTTTGTTATATCCTACAGGGTATTAAACCCAAATCATTTGAGGAACTAGCCACACGTGCTCATGATATGGAGTTGAGCATGTCTGCAAGCGGGATTGAAGGACCAATTATTTATAGGCCTCGCAAGGGAAAAGACAAAACGGAGGTAAAGAAAGGGGGAAAATCGGCACCTAAGTTTGGAAACAAGGAGTCGATGAGTGTTAATGCCGTACCTTTGAAAGTGGCTATAAATCTAAGCAAGAATCAAAGGGTGAAGACCACAACTTTTCAGAATAATGCTGGTAGAAAGCTGACTTTGAAGGAAATGCAGGCAAAAGAGTATCCTTTCTTGGACTCAGATGTTCCAGCAATTTTTGAAGAGCTTCTGGCGTTAAAACTCTTTGAGCTACCTGAAATGAAGCGTCTAGATGAGGCTGGGAGGACTAATGATCCAAATTACTGCAAATATCACTGTTTGATGGGCCATCCTATTGAAAAGTGTTTTATCTTTAAGGAAAAGATTATGGACTTGGCCCGTGAAGGAAAGATATTACTTGAAGATGAGAAGGAGAGTTAAAATCAAGTCTCTGTCACTTTTGGTTCACTCGACCCCATAGTTCTTTGCAACTTTGTCAAAATACATGATAGTGGTGATGACCTAGCCACATCACCATCAAAGATGATTAAATTTGGTGACTTCAAACCAATAAATATTAACGTATCATCGCTTGTTCCTTTGATGAATGAAGTAATATGGGAAGATAAATCTCTAGAGGAAAACCAATCTTGCGGTGCTTATGCTGATGATGAAGGATGGATTTTAGTGACACGACAAAGACGTCGTAAAATGAGCTTGCAAAGAGAACCAAATAAGCAAGTGACTAGAGCGAAGATGAGAACAAAGTGGTGACATCCACCTACCCCTAAAACTCAAAGGGTAAAGAAGAATGTGAAGAAGTCAAGAGTCGAGGGAAATTACTATCAAAAGCAACGTCCTCCGGTGACATTAGAGGAATTCTTGCCAAGTTAGTTTCGTGAAAAGATTTCTCATCGTGACACCAAGGCCTCGTGTTGTAACATTGATAGAGAAGAGACGATGGTAGAAAGCTCATCACCATCATTACCTCCATCACATGAAGGCCCTATAAAGCCTCACTCTGAAGAAGTGGACACTTGTGATGCGAAGTTTATATTCACTAATGATGATCTTTTATTGGGTGAAGTGTTGCATAATCATCCTTTATATATGGTGGGTTTTGTGTGTGGACATAAAGTAAATATGATCATGGTGGATAATGGATCTCGGGTCAATATTCTCCCTATTCGTACTGTGAAAGAACTTGGAATACCGATAAATGAACTGTCTAAAAGTTGTCTGATGATTCAAGGTTTTAACCAAGGGGGGCAGAGAGCCATTGGTGCTGTCAAATTAGATATAATGATGGGGGATATGCGTTCGAGTGCATGGATGCATGTTATTGACTCAAAGACCTCGTATAACATCTTATTAGGAAGACCATGGATACATGAGAACAAAGTAGTCCCGTCCACCTACCATCAATGTTTCAAATACTTTGAAGATGGGGTTCAAAAGAAGGTAGTTGCTGCTGATGAACCTTTCACCGAGACGGAAGTGCACTTTGCTGATGCAAATTTCTACTTAAAGAATCATGTTTCAAAAGAAGTTAAAGTTGATAACGCGAAACCTGCTGATATCACAAAAAGGGTTGATGTAGCACCTGCTAATGCGAGGGTCATGATTGAAAAGGATAAAACGCTTTCAGATATGAGTAAAGTACCTAAGATAAGTGAGGCATCTTCAAGTAAGAGAATGACTCCTGTTTCTCACTATGTCCCAAAGACAAACAAAGTCAAGATCCCACCCTCTAAGTTGCAGAGTAGTAAGTTGACATTCCCTATCAAGCAAATTGATGCAATCAAATCACCTTCAAAAATAATATAAGGATTTGTCAGACCATCGAATCATGATTCACATGAATCACTCCCTAAAAATCGTACAAATGAGGGTTTTGACCCGAATGCATGTAAGTTGTTGGTGAAAGCAGGATACAATCCCAATGAAGCTTCTAAAGTAGGGAAGCTTCCAAATGAACTTATTGAAAGGGCAAATCATGGCCTAAATCCAACTAAAAGGATGATGATAGAGAAAGGGTATGATGTCAAGCAATCGCGCGAAGGCCTGGGTTACAAACAACCGTCACCAATCCGAATCTCTATAAAAAGGATGAACATCAACTATATTACCCCTGTGGAAGAATCGATGATGTTCAACAAAAAGCCTTCTGTGTTTGATTGACTTAGTGGCATGACTCCTAACATTTCTGCATCTGATCGACTAATAGAATCAACTCCAAAAATTTCAGTATTTGATCGATTGAGACCAATGAAGAAGAAATACAAGCGCCAAGGAGATTATAGAACAATGGAAGAACGGGTATATGCTCGGGAGCATAATTCACCCAAGAATTAGCCCAGTTTGATCCATTCTAGAATGAGGCGAGAAACAAAACTTATAGTTTCATATGGAGATGTTCTGAGAGCAAACACTCATACCATAGTTCACACTAGGGAGCGAGATGAAGATGAAGAAAGTGTGGGATCATCAAATCACATCATAATTTGTGATGAAGAAAGTACTCCACTATATGCAAAAATTGATGACGGGTTTGTTGATATTCATGCATGCCATCACATATCTTTTAATGATGGCGATCCTCAAGAAGATGAGGATGCTGAAGATGCGCCACCTGAACTCGAGGAAGGGATAAAGAATACTGTTGATGCATTGAAGGAAGTAAATCTTGGAGTTGATGATGATATAAGGCCTACATATGTGAGTGCTTCGCTGGATGACGATGAAGAGAAGAAATATATTGAGCTGCTTATGGAATTTAGGGATGTATTTGCTTGGAGTTACAAAGAGATGCCAGGGTTAGACCCTAAAGTTACAGTTCATCGTCTTGCTGTAAAATGAGGTACTCGTCCTGTTAAACAAGCACAACGTCGCTTTAGACCTGAATTGGTTCCTTTGAACGAAACTGAAGTTAACAAGCTCATTGAAGCAGGTTTTACTCGTGAAGTCAAATATCCTACATGGATTTCAAGGATTGTACCTGTAAGAAAGAAGAATGGCCAAATACGAGTTTGTGTTGACTTTAGAGATCTTAATAATGCATGACCTAAGGATGAATTTCCTCTTCCAATCCCTGAGCTTATGATTGATGCTATAAATGGATACGAGGCAATGTCCTTCATGGATGGTTCATCTGGATACAATCAAATTCGCATGGCACCAAAGGATGAAGAAATTACTGCATTTTGCTCTCCTAAAGGTATATATTGCTACAAAGTGATGCCTTTTGGTTTAAAAAATGCTGGAGCCACTTCTCAACGAGCCATGCAGAATATTTTTGATGACATGCTTCATAAAAATGTTGAGTGTTATGTCGATGACTTAGTAGTAAAATCAAAGAAGAGTGATGACCACTTGAAAGATCTGAGAATGGTGTTTCAACGGCTTTGAAGATACCAACTCAAAATGAATCTTTTAAAATGTGCCTTTAGAGTTACTTCAGGAAAGTTTCTCGGTTTTATTGTTCGACATCGAGGAATCGAGATTGATCAAGACAAGATAGATGCTATTTTGAAGATGCCTGAGCCAAAAAATATTCATGAGTTGAGAAGCTTACAAGGAAACTAAGCATATCTTAGGAGGTTTATCTCAAATCTGGCTGGGAGATGTCAACCATTCAGTCGCCTTATGAAGAAAGATGTTCCTTTTGAATGGGACCAAGCTTGTACCAATGCTTTTGAGAACATAAAGTCTTATCTGATGAAACATCCAGTACTTGTAGCTCCTATACTTGGAAAAACATTGATTTTATACATTGCAGCACAAGAAAGGTCAGTAGGAGCACTTCTCGCACAAGAAAATGATGAAGGGAAAGAAAATGCCCTATATTACTTGAGTAGGATGATGACACAAAACGAGATCAAGTATTCACCTACTGAGAAGTTATGTCTGGCACTCGTGTTCTCAATTCATAAGATGAAGCATTACTTCCAGACTCATATTGTACAACTTGTCTCTAAAGCGAATCCTATCAAGTTTGTCATGTCCAAGCCTGTCTTAAGTGATAGGCTAGCAAGGTGGTACCTCCAGTTTCAACAATTTGAGATTGTGTATATATATCAGAAGGTAGTGAAAGGACTAGTGCTAGCAGATTTCTTGGCCAATCATCCAATTTCGAATGATTGGGAGTTATCTGATGAATTACCTGATGAAGACGCAATGCTAGTAGAAATTCAGCTACCTTGGAAGATGTATTTTTATGGTGCTGCACATCGTGAAAGAGCCGGTGATGGAGTGGTATTTGTCACTTCCCATGGAGAAGTTTTGCCATACTCCTTCACTCTAACACAAAACTGCTCCAATAATGTTGCTGAATATCAAGCACTCTTACTTGGGCTTGAGATGGCCATTGATATGAAATAATTGCAACTACAAGTTTTTGGGGATTCTAAGTTGGTGATCAATCAAGTTTTGGGTAATTATGAAGTAAAGAAGCCTGAGTTAATCCCATACTGCAATTATGCTTAAAAGATGATAGGGTGGCTTGGAGAGGTGACTATTCAACATGTCCCAAGAAAGGAAAATAAAAAGGCTGATGCATTGGCAGCTTTAGCTTCTGCATTAGTATCTCCTGATGAAATACAAGTTATGGTTTGCCAAAGATGGATAACTCCACCTCAAAATGAGCATGAAGAAGAATTTCAACAAGTTATCGCCACTTCGGAAGCTGAAATTGACGATTGGCGACAACCAATAATACATTACTTGTGTTATGGAATATTGCCAGAAAACCTTTGAAGAAGAACAGAAATCCGACGACGAGCCCCTCGTTTTCTTTATTATAAAAATACACTTTACAAGCGATCGTTCGATGGAGTTCTCTTACGATGTTTGGGGGAAGATGAATCTACTCAAGCTATGCAAGAAGCGCATTCTGGAGTATGTGGAGCGCATCAGTTTGGACCAAAACTTCATTTTCACATAAAAAGGATGGGATATTACTGGCAAACCATGGTGAAAGACTGCTTGGATTACGTCCGAAGATGTAAAGCTTGCCAATTCCATGTGAATTTTATACATCAACCCCCAGAAGTATTGCACCCAACTATTGCCTCATGGCCATTTGAAGCTTGGGGTTTGGATATTGTTGGACCATTGCCTAAGTCCTCTGGTGGACATTTGTACATCCTGGCTGCAACTGACTACTTCTCAAAATGGGCAGAAGTTGTTTCTCTTAGAGAAGTAAAGAAAGAGAATGTCGCCAACTTCATTCGAGTTAATATTATCTACAGTTTTGGTATTCCTCCATAAATATTGATAGATAATGGCAAGCCATTTGATAACAAGTTAATGACAAAGATATGTGATCTTTTTGGCTTCAAGCAACGCAATTCCTCTATGTATTATCCAGCTGCTAATGGTCTCGCTGAAGCATTTAATAAGACACTCTGCAACTTGTTGAAAAAAGTTGTTTCCAAGTCTAAGAGAGATTGGCATGAAAGAATGGAAGAGGCTCTTTGGGCATATAGGACTACATATCGCACGCCAACACAAGCGACTCCCTACTCTCTTGTTTATGGAGTTGAAGCAGTTCTTCCACTTGAACGTCAAATACCGTCATTGCGCCTTGCCATTCAAGAAGGGCTCACTGATGAAGAAAATGCTCGGTTGCGCCTTGAAGAATTGGAGGCTCATGATGAAAAAAGACTAGAGGCCCAACAAAGTCTGCAATGTTATCAAGCTCGTCTAGCTCGATCTTTTAATAAGAAGGTTTGTCTTAGATGCTTCCAAGTGGGTGATCAAGTTCTTGTTGTAAGAAGGCCCATTATTACTTCTCGTCGGTCTGGAAGCAAGTTCTCCACCAAATGGGATGGACCATATGTGGTACAAGAAGTATACTCAAGTGGCGCTTACAAACTGGTTGACTCAGAAGGATTGCGCATTGGCCCTATTAACGGAAAGTTCATAAAGAGATACTATCCTTGAAGAAACGAAACTCACTCCTTAAGGTACGAGTATAAACTGCATGTTACTCCTGGCCCGCAAGAGTATATACTGTGCACGGCACCCCATAAAAAAATGTCCGCTAGGTTGAAAATCTCGAAAGAGGCGGCCTAGGCAAAAGTTAGGACCAAAAAAAAAATTCTCTCAGAACTATGTTATGACTTGATCCTCTTCACTAAGGTACGTAGGTGCTTAGAATTACATTCTGAGTTCAGTCGCATGAGTATCCAAAGAACTCATAGTCTCTCTTGACCATCTCCACCATAATCCATGAGTTACATCCTAAATTTTAGTCTCATAAGTTCAAAAGAAATGGGGCACACTGTTATTTGAGCATCACAATGTTGTTGTATATTATCATATATGACATGTGAATTAAAGAGGGCCAATCAAGACAGAATTTGAATTGACTTCAAAGAAATATCCGTACAAATCCATAAAGCTATTAGCTGTGATTATTGTACATGTTGTAGTTTTTTGGATTCTCTACGCTAAGATACGAATATTTTCTTCATGCGAATGTGAATCTATCAGCTTTTCTGTATGTGAAATTCATTTTTGAAGTTTGCTTAGAACTATCCTGCCAGACTTAAACTATAAATTTTTGATATGTTAAGAAGTTTGGTTTCTGATAAATTGAACCTCTCCTGGATTTAGTGCTCTCATACAATGATATATCTCTTGTACTATTGAAACACAAAAGGTATCGCAACTCTGAAGAAGAGGAAGTCAAATCTCTAAGGTAAACCATGATTCAATCTGTAAACAAAAAAGTGTTAGCGCTTAAATTAGTAATTCAATAATCATGGTAATGAATCTCAATAATGAACAATTATATTCTTTGAGCAAAACCTATGTCTGACTCAGATGGTGTAAAGTCTTTGCCACAAATTATGTAAAGTCTTTGCCTTAGACGGTGTAAAGTCTTTAGCTCAGACTATGGAATTCCTTTTCTTTGCCACAAATCATGTAAAGTCTTTGCCTCAGACGGTGTAAAGTCTTTAGCTTGGACAATGGAATGCCTCTGACTCAGAGGGTGTAAAGTCTTTGCCATAAATCATGTCAAGTTTTTTCCTTAGACGGTGTAAAGTCTTTAGCTTGGACTATGAAATGCCTCTGACTCAGACGGTGTAAAGTCTTTACCACAAATCATGTAAAGTCTTTGCCTTAGACGGTGTAAAGTCTTTAGCTCAGACTATGGAATGCCTTTTCTTTGCCACAAATCATGTAAAGTCTTTGCCTCAGATGGTGTAAAGTCTTTAGCTTGGACTATGGAATATCTCTGACTCAGAAGGTGTAAAGTCTTTGCCACAAATCATGTAAAGTCTTTGCCTTAGACGGTGTAAAGTCTTTAGCTTGGACTATGGAATGCCTCTGACTCAGACGGTGTAAAGTCTTTGCCACAAATCATGTAAAGTCTTTGCCTTAGACGGTGTAAAGTCTTTAGCTCAGACTATGAATTGCCTTTTCTTTTCCATAAATCATGTGAAGTCTTTGCCTCAGACGGTGTAAAGTCTTTAGCTTGGACTATGAAATGCCTCTGACTCAGACGGTGTAAAGTCTTTGCCACAAATCATGTAAAGTCTTTGCCTTAGACGGTGTAAAGTCTTTAGCTTAGACTATGGAATGCCTCTGACTCAGACGGTGTAAAGTCTTTTCTACAAATCATGTAAAGTCTTTGCCTTAGACGGTGTAAAGTCTTTAGCTCGGACTATGGAATGCTTCTGACTCAGACAGTGTAAAGTCTTTGCCACAAATCATGTAAAGTCCTTGCCTTAGACGGTGTAAAGTCTTTAGCTCAGACTATGGAATGCCTCTGACTTGGACGGTGTAAAGTCTTTGCCACAAATCATGTAAAGTCTTTGCCTTAGATGGTGTAAAGTCTTTAGCTCGGACTATGGAATGCCTTTTCTTTGCCACAAATCATGTAAAATCTTTGCCTCAGACGGTGTAAAGTCTTTAGCTTGGACAATGGAATGCCTCTGACTCAGAGGGTGTAAAGTCTTTGCCATAAATCATGTAAAGTCTTTGCCTTAGACAGTGTAAAGTCTTTAGCTCGGACTATGGAATGCCTCTGACTCAGACGGTGTAAAGTCTTTGCCTTAGACGGTGTAAAGTCTTTAGCTCAGACTATGGAATGCCTTTTCTTTGCCACAAATCATGTAAAGTCTTTGCCTCAGATGGTGTAAAGTTTTTAGCTTGGACTATGGAATGTCTCTGACTCAGACGGTGTAAAGTCTTTGCCATAAATCATGTAAAGTCTTTGCCTTAGACGGTGTAAAGTCTTTAGCTCGGACTATGGATTGCCTTTTTCTTGCCACAAATTATGTAAAGTCTTTGTTTCAGACGGTGTAAAGTCTTTGACTTGGACCAATAGAATAAAAGTTTATTGCATATGAAGTAATATTTTCATTTGAAAAAAGAAAATAATAAAAAATATATATATATATATATATTAAAAAAAATGTACCTCAAATGTTGATGAACTCAAGAGGATATGCAAAAAGGAGTATCAAAACTGTCAATACCAATGATGAAAATAAATAGAAGGAGAGAGTCTATTTATAGACAAATAGTGATGGTGAGAGAGTCCTTCTTCCAAAAAAATTGTAATTACTTTTTGGTAGAACTCTAGTAAAATGATATAAATTTATTCTCTCCAAATCCTAATTGGATGTGAAATTGTGAAAATTTGGGCTATCCATATTCTAAAAGAAGTGTGTCCTTTCAGAATTCTAATTGGATTTGGAAGACAGAATAAAGGGTAGGCATTTGCAAAAAAAAATGTGAATAAATAAATAAATAAATTATCTAGAACGATATTGAAGGAGTTTAAATCTAAATTTTGGATATGTTGTATAACTTTGTGTCTAAATTCAAAATAATTAAGCGGCTTGTGATTTTGAAATTCCTACATGAAGATACAAAAGTTTTAATAAAATCACTCAAATCTGAAACCTCCAGCATGGCAAAATCTAGAGCTAACTTTAAAAAAAAAATTATCTAGAACGGTCATGAAAGTATTAAATTCTCAATTTTGGATATGTTGTAAATCGAGAAGTCTAGTTTCTAGAAAATCACACCGTTCATGATTCCTACGTATCTACAATAAGAAATAAATTTTCTACGACAGACATGTCAAGATGAGGAAAAGGCTGTTGAAAATCAAAGAAAAGAAAGAAGAAAGTACCACGACGCTGATCGTCAAGCCACATTGCTGCAAAACAATGAAGGTCAGACATCTATTTATAGAGGTTTATTAGCATCTATTATAACTAGATTCAAACTTGAATTAGGCTTCTACAAAATTGACTCCTAAGCGGATTCCAATTAGTGGTGGAATCTTGCATGACAAGTAAACACCCTAAAAAAAGTGCAAAACAAAAACGTGAAAAAAAATCATTTTTTTCTTCTCTTTCCTAATCCTCATTGGATATAACTAATTTGCTACATTCCTACTACAACAATGATGAAGAGGTGCATCAATATAGTATGAATTCACGGTATATCTCAAAATACATGGCATGTCATTATCCTACAAGTAATACTTCAAGCCTAGTCTTCAAAAGATAAAATATCTCGACAAGACTTGAAGCAGGGGGCATTTGTAATCATTTACAATTTATTAAATATAAATTTGTAGAATGGTTCAATTTATATTAAATTCAAGATATATTAGTCCAAATAAATATTTTGGATTAATAAAATTGGGTCAATTATTTAAGCCCAATAAATGTGGATTTAATCCATTGATTTGGGCTATAAAGATGACTCCACTTTGTTAAGCCCAATATCATCTCATCCTAGAGGCCCATTTTCATGCCACATGTCAAAGTTAAGTGGCAATCCAAGTCAAATTAAATAAGCCACTAGAATTATGCCATGTGCCAAAGTTAGGTGGCAATCCAAGTCAAATTAAATAAGCCACTAAAATCATGCCACATGTCAAAGTTAGGTGGCAATCCAAGTCAAATCAGATAAGCCACTAAAATCATGCCACATGTCAAAGTTATGTGGCAATCTAAGTCAAACTAATGATGCCACTAGAACAATGCCACGTGTCTATGTGACATGTTCTGACCAATCAAATTAAAACTCTTCAACAAAGAAATCTGATTGGTCAGTTCAAACCAACCAATCAAATCACACCCTCATACCACTCCCTACAACTATAAATAGGGGTCCTCATTATTCTGAAAGGCAGGTTTTTGGAAGAACAAGAAGCAAGAAGAGAGCTCGTGGATCAAAGACCGCAAATTTTCTACAAAGGTACAAAGTTCAAGCAATCAAATTCAAGTTCAAGATCAAGAACGAAGAAGAAGATCAAGATCAAGTTACTTGTTCATCTTTACTGTTCGTCATAACCATACAAGTATTCGTGACGAATAATTCAAATCCAAATTCGAAGACGAAGATTCAAGATCAAGCTATTCAAGCCCTTGACTCTAAATCAAAATCAAATTCAAGCTCAACGTGTTTCATATTATTTGAAGAATCAGAGGATTATCATAGAGATTGTAAACCGCATTACATTTTGAAATCAAATATTACACTTTGTTACTCCAATTTTCCGGTCTTGATTATTTATTTTTCTCGGCTCGAAATTTTGTTGTTTACAGTGACTAATAACATGCTAACTAACTTAATTTTAAAGAAAAAATTAAATCAATTAGGCTATGAAATTTCTAATTAAATAACAACTTTAAGCATATTTTTATTATCTAAATCATGTTAAAAGAAGAAATTAAAAATATGAAAATCTATATTGTCAAGAAAAACTACTTGAAAAAATAATGAATAAAACTAAGTGCGTTCATGAATTAATCCTAATATATGCTAGCTAATTAATCCTAACACATGCTAACTATAACAAATTTATATCATTAATCTAATTATTCTTAATACATACTAACTAAAAAAATAAGACTATGAATCAACTAAATATAAAACATGAAATAATTAAATAAAATAAAGGTGAGAAAAGATTTTACCTCTTTCCGAGCCGCGAGATTGATGACGATGAGCAGAAGACAACTTCACCACCATCCAAGAGCTTGATGGAACTCGAATCTACAAAAAAAAAGATTAAAAATTTAGATTCGAACCTTCGTGGATTCGACGTTATAAGAACACTGTTCTTAGCCTAAATTTTGACTTAAATCTCCTATTTTCCTTAAAGAAAAATATATATTGAAAGCTAGAAATTTTCATAATTTTTAGGCTGGAGACAAGAGTCCAAAAATTCTAGCCAAGTTAAGAAAATTTCTAAGTTTGGGGTGGCTAAAAAACCTCTCACTTCTCCCCTTTCTTAATGAAAATATGAATCTTTATATAGGCTCCAAAAATCCCAAATTCCTCAAGGATTTTCGATGTGGGAGACTTGGAGTTTTTTTTTCTTAGAAAAAACTAAAAATTTTAAAAATAGAAACTATAATTAAACTAACATAACCATCATTGTATTTAGTTAAAATATAAAATCTATTCAAAGATGATTTTCGAATAACTACATAAATAGTAATCAACGATATAGTTATATAGAAATATGTATATTATATTAAAATTTATACAAAAAATAAAAAAAGTTAAGAATAAAATGAAAATATCTTTGTTTTTATAAAAGCTAATTATTTCAAAAATGTTCAAAATTCAAAAAAACTCGATAGCTAATTTGCGTTGTGGAGGGTCAAAATTGGGTGTCAACAGTTGTCTCTTTTTTTGGATAGGATCGATAAAAGAGATCATGGACGAAGAAAATTGACAAATTCCATTTTGACCGACTCCATCTTCATCTTTCTAAAAAGTGGTTGGTACAGATTTTAAAATTATAGTTGGACCCCGAAATAACTATACATCTTTTGATAGGAATGTGATTTACTGTGGTGGAAGTCGTTTCTCAGTTCGTGTCCTATGAGTTTGATATTCCTCTTCGGACTGTGTCCTAGTTCGCTGCTAAGAAAAGATTTCACGTTGTGCTGCATCCTCTTTGATGTCGTTCACACTTTCTTTCATCCTCTTTAGATATTGAAAATCTCCATTGATCCATTGGTAGGATAATGCTGCTATATCGGTAGGATGGTGATCCATTAATAAAATACATGGAAAGATATTTGTCTGTCCATCGGCACGACAAATAAAGATTCATTGGTAGGATATAAATGTTGTGTGTCCATCGATAGGACGAATGAAGATGATCAATCGGCAGGATATGATGCATGTCCATTGTAGGACGAATAAAGGTGATCCGCCAGTAGGATATTTTGGCAAAATAATTTGTCTGTCTATCGGTAGGATGAATAAAGATCCATTGGTAGGATATAAATGTGTGTCCATCAATAGGACAAATAAAGATGATCCATCAGCAGGATATGATGCATGTTCATCGATAGGACGAATGAAAATTCATTGGTAGGATGTAAATGCGTGTCCATCGATAAGGCAAATGAAAATCCATTGGTAGGATATAAATGCATGTCCATCGATAGGACGAATGAAAATCCATTGGTAGGATATGATGCATGTCCATTGGTAGGAAGAATGAAAATTGATCCATCGGTAGGATATGATGCATGTCCATTTGTAGGACGAATGAAAATTGGCAAGTTGCACTTTAAATTTTCTCTGATATTTGATGCGTCTTATGTATGCCCTTCAGGCGTTTATAACGCTGGAAAATGATGATGTCTCTCTTCGATAAAATCGATATATAATGGCCTTCTCGGCAAATAAATATGCAATGGCCCTCTTGGCAAATAAATATGCAATGACCCTCTTGGCAATAAATATGCAATGGCCCTCTTGGCAAATGAATATGCAATGACCCTCTTGGCAATGAAAATGCAATAGTCCTCTTGGCAAATGAAAATGTAATGGCCCTCTTGACAAATGAAAATGCAATGGCTCTCTTGGCAAATAATTATGCAGTGGCCCTCTTGGCAAATAAATATGCAATGTCCCTCTTGGCAAATGAATATGTAATGGCCCTCTTGGCAAATGAAAATGCAATTGCCCTCTTGGCAAATGAAAATGCAATGGCCCTCTTGGCAAATGAAAATGCAATGGCCCTCTTTGCAAATGAAAATGCAATGTCCCTCTTGGCAAATGAAAATGCAATGTCCCTCTTGGCAAATGAAAATGCAATGGCCCTCTTGGCAAATGAATATGCAATGGCCCTTTTGGCAAATGAAAATGCAATGGCCCTCTTGGCAAATAAAAATGCAATGGCCCTCTTGGCAAATGAAAATGCAATGGCCCTCTTGACAAATGAAAATGCAATGGCCCTCTTGGCAAATAAAAATACAATGGCTCTCTTGGCAAATGAATATGCAATGGCCCTCTTGGCAAATGAAAATGCAATGACCCTCTTGGCAAATGAAAATGCAATGGCCCTCTTAGCAAATGAAAATGCAATGACCCTCTTGGCAAATGAAAATGCAATGGCCCTCTTAGCAAATGAAAATGCAATGGCCCTCTTAGCAAATGAAAATGCAATGGCCCTCTTAGCAAATGAAATTGCAATGGTCCTCTTGGCAAACGAAAATGCAATGGCCCTCTTAGCAAATAAAAATGCAATGGCCCTCTTGGCAAATGAAAATGCAAATGTCATCCTCTTGGATGATTTGACATGTTATTTTTTAAAAAAAATTTTTTTGAATAATTTGTGTTCGTTGGGACTCATGTCTTTGATAGAAGTTTATACGAGGCCTTGGTGGCTCGCATCTTGAATTTGTGTTTGCCCCATTCTAGCAATGTTGGAGATCACTTGAAGTTGACTTTGAACTTCTGACAATTCTTGAAGAAATTTTTGAGATCTTCCTCAAAAAATTTATCCCAGTTAGATCTCTTGACAAATGTCGAGCTGCTGAAAAAGGATTTTGACATTCTTGTGGAATTTTTGAGATCTATCCCAGTTGCATATATTAACATGATCTCCAATCTTGACTTGCTGGAGATAGTATCTTCTTATGAATTTTTGAGATTTTCTCAAAAATTCTATCCCAGTTTTTATTGTAAGGGAAAAATGAAAATCTTATGAGGAACATGACCGAGCCATTGTGGCGCTTATATATCCTATTGGTGCAGAAATCAGGTCAAATATAGTTCTAATCCTGTGGATGATGAGTACTGCAAAATCTGAGACAAGATAATCAGTAGACACATGTGCATTATGAGCATAATGATATGAAGAACTGTATTACTTGCAATATTTACAGCTTAAAAGCACAAGATATACCACCCGTTTGATATGGACGATCCAATGAAGTAAAATAGGCATCTCACCCTGATGTGATTAGCCTAATGTCACATTATTTAGAGCAAACAATCCAATTTCAAAGGACAAATGCAATTTCTTTTTCTTTTTTTAGAGAATGTAAAGAGATAGTCAAATTTTGACTACAATTGGTACCAACAATTAGGATTGCATAGAAATATTTCTCATTTCCTTTCTTATAACTGAGATTGACTTCGAGGTAATTCATATAGCTTCAAGTAGTACCTCAAACATACTTAAGTGTCGATAAGATTTTTTCATTCTGCTTCAAACAAAGTTTAGGATTATACCAATTCTCATGTTTCAAGTGTCCTCACCATAAAGAAAGTCATATTTTGCACATATCTGAAGTGTTTGATTTGAGGACATTTTGCAAAGTGCACTCACACTCTCAAGAAAGTTCAACGCATGCAATTGTGATACCATATGCTTGGCTTGCATGTAAGTCTCCACTAATGTGAGAATATTTGGAATGAGATCATGTAGGGCTTGTCATTGGGTTGTAATGTGGGTTTGGGAATAGGTAGGATATTTATTTAGGATAAAAGTGACTTAATTCCTCCTTGAGTGTCACACTAAATATGTGCTTTTGACGATTGATACGTCATTGATGTCTGATCCTCTTTCTTTTGTATCGACTTCTTCGAGTCCTTATTTGATAGATTTTTTCCTCTTTTCACCTCTTTCTTTTGTCTTGACTTCTTTGAGTTCTTATTTGTTAGAGCTTTTCTCTTTTCACTTCTTCTTTTTGAGGTTTCTCCTCTTTTGTTGGAGTAGTTTCCTTTTTGTCTTACATCGACCTTGTAGGAGTGTTTTTTTGAGAAAGTCGCCTTTGCTTTCTTGACTTTGGAGACTTTACGTCTTTTGCCTTTGGTAATTTCAAAGTTGGATCTTCTTCTATAATTTGCACGTCTTTGGTGTGCTCAAGGAGGTTGGGGCAAGGAGAGGAATAGTGCATGTAATCACTCAGAAGGGAAAAGGCTAACATGTGGTTGTCCAAAGAAAAGGTTTTAGGCTCAAAGTGGGAAAACTAGATATTAATGTTATTTGGTAGGCTTTGAAAGGCACAATTGGGTCAAAAAGGCCTACAATCCTTTCTCAAACCAAACATAACTCAGGATTTTGCCTCAACAAACATATCAGGCCAAGTTCTAGATCAACAGTGCGATGTAATTGAATTTTAATCTAAAGCTCACCACACAATGCACATGAAGCCATGAGGTTGGTTTTATTCTTACCTTGAATGTCCGCAAGAGAATTTTCAAGCATCACAAAAGTACAAATAAAAGATACCAACAAAAGCTATGGTTTACCATAAAGCCAATCATTTTTATCATACCAAATATTTCGCATGCTCCTAACTGTATTCGTCCCAATCAAGAAGATATGACTCTTAAAATATGTACATAATTTATTATTTTATTTATTTATTTATTTTTAATTGTTTTTTTTAAAAGGAAATACCGAACCCAAGAAGGGCTGCCTACGTATCTCATCGAGATGAGAATTAGGTGCGCGTAGTTCTTGCAGATATGATATATAAAATAATTTAAAGATTTAGACAAACTTAGAGTGACGTCACTTAAGTCCAGTGCTAGTTGATATCTTCAGTTGGGGAGTGTCTTTTGCCTATTTGCACCAATACGTTTTGTGTCCTGTCAATCATCGGTGAGGACACCTATCGTTGTATTATTTTTTAAATATTCCTCAGAGATTATACATTGGTGTGTTCTTCCAAATTCCTGCAGGAATCACTTGTTATTGTGCTCTTTTTGGGGATTGTCTCTTATGACTTGAATTCTTCCAACTATTCACGAGAATCATACATTGTTATAACCATCTCCGACTATTGTCGGGGACAATTTTCCTTCAAAGATATGAGAAAAGTGTGAAAGCGGTGCCATTATAAAAAAGTAAGTAACAAGATATAGGAGTAAGATTTCATAGTCAAAGACTCCCTCGATTTATCTTTCAGGATGTGTATTGGTGTCTTGTGAAATTTAAGGTCATTGTTATTTCCCATGAACTCTTTGTCTCATGATCCCCTCTCTTAAAATAATGTCGTCTCTTCTGTGTACAAAGAAAACTTCTTAGTTAGGGAGAGGGTGTTGACCTCAAAATTGAGATCCTTTCATTTATCGCATGATGTCCTTTGATAACAACCTCTACAAAAAAGAAAGAAACAACTTTGTTGAACCCTCGATGTTTGAGAAGTAAGCAAGTTTTCTTTTCGACACAAATCAGTCTCTCCTTGAAAAGAAGAATAACTCAAAAGCCAAAGTATTAGTCCGTGCTTATAATAATTAGTGCAAAATATCACATAAAGAACTAAACATATAAATATTGCTTTGTTTGAAGACAAACTAATTCATGGGTGAAGAAAGACTAAATGGATAGAAATTGATCCATTTTAATTTTACGATTGATGTGTGAGAAATGTTGACTTGTGTTGAATCATAGATTTCTTGCGCTTCAACTTTTGTACCCTTATTCTTCTTATATATAGAAAAAGTTCTCAATTTCTTTGAAAGAATGAGGAGAAACTAAAAACTTTAAAGATAGGGCCGAGCCTTGAAAGGCTACCTACGTATCTCACAAAGGAGAATTCAGGTCCTACATAGTTTGACTAGCTCGAGACCTTTCCGACTTGAGCTAACAAATCAACAATTTTTGAGAAGAGAGAATAAGATTTAGGACTTGAGAGTGAAATTCGAATTTTGTAGTGAAACTAAAGACTCTAGGAACATTTGGTTACACTTTCGATAGTGACTTGATATTTGTGCTTTGGGGGATTTAGAAAGAATATATATATATATATATATATAGTGGGATAGAGTGTCTTCAAATAAAGTAACACATTCATTCAAACAGTTATAACATGTAATAGATAAATAGTTATTGCGTGTCCTAAACAGATATGTGACCCTTTTGTGTCAAGGGTAGACCTAACGATTTGAAGGATGTATAACGTTATTTGAATCATTCCATTGCCCCAAAAAAACATACTTATACAAGTTTTATGAATAAACTGAATGGGGTTACATAATAAAAAAATTGGATACAAATAATCGGTCCCGCACAAGGGTACAATCCTAAACTAGGGCTTCGTGGAAAATCTTTCATTCTTGACTTCTTGACATCTCCGAATGCCAACGCCTCTTGGATGAAGTAGCAGCTTGTGAAGATCCTTCTTTGACTAGACTAAGGAACTAAAATAAACTTCCAACCCTGATGGACAATGATTTGTCAAATAGCGTATACAACCTTCAAATATAAACACATAGGTATAATCGTCCATTTAGGCCGAGGGCCATTTTGGACTCAAGGTAGTCTTTCTAATGGGCCTAATACGCCTTAGGTATTGGGTCATCTTAGGCCAATGCGCTAAATCAAGGATTTGGCTTCGCTCTACGCTAGGTTGACTAAGAGTGGGCTATATTTTGAAGCGTACCGATGACCCAAGCGAACAACTCAGGCTGGGGGAAGTTAGAGACCGTTGACCATTTAGTGGCCAACTCATTTCGCCAGGGTACCCCCTAGGAACATTTTGGATTCAACGGTTGCGACCTGCATAACCGTTATTTAAGTAAGAAAATAAAAGGCCAAGTGGCGGAAAACATGTTATGCATGAAACGACAATTTAATATTCGGAATTTAAACACATAGAATGCAAATAAAGAAAATAAATTACTAATTACTATAATCCCAAATAGTTAGTCAAATAAATCAAACAAATCTAATGTTTAGAACCTAATTAAATCCCCAGCGGAGTCGTCATTTCTGTTATATCGGAAAAAGATGGTTTAAAATCAATTTCAACTTTTTAGAGAAAAAATCAATTTTAGTAAAAGAAGAGTCGCCACTTAATTTTTTAAAGAAATTAAGAAAACTTAATTTAAAAGACCTTAACAGATTTAAGTCTTAAAAATCCAGAGAAAAAGGTACGAGGTTCTTATTTCCACTTTCAGAAGGTGTTAAGCATTCAAAGTGTCCGCTAACGCGCGGTTATCCGACGATTTGAAAAATTATTTAACTAACTTTTGAAAATATTAATTTGAAAGAAAACAAAGACTTTAAAATTATTTTTTAGAAAAAATGATCAAACTTAAACATTAAAAATAATATACATGTATATAAAAAAAATAAAAGTTTACCAAACGACTAAGTAAAGGTAGAAAATCATTTAAAGCGTAATATTAACATGAATTGGTTTATCTTTAGGAGAATCTAATTAAGTTAAAACAAATTAAAATTAATATCTAAGCAAGCATAAATAACATAAGTAAATAAATCATTACAACCCGAATCAATATAAATACAATAAATAACACATGAAAATATGGCCCGATACTTAGTTTCAGTATGCCTGGACTATGTTGTTGGGCCTTCTGCATTTTGGGCCTTAAGCACAATTCCACAGTATATTGCAGTTGTATATACACTATATATCGGACTGTATATACACTATATATAGTGTATACAATATTATTTCTGTATATAAAACTATATACACACCGTATGCCACATGTTTGTTCTCTGTATATGTTGTATATTACTGTATATAAGACTGTATATACACTGTATGCAATGTATACAATATTATTTTGGCACATATATTCCGTGTATACAGCCTAATATCAATATTTAAATCATGAATACTACCTTTTTTCCATGTATCAACTTTTCAACAATTTGAGCAAGATGATGGGAGACTCAAAACTCAACGATATGCAAGGATGGAATCCAAAGATGAACTTGAATTGTATCACATGCACCAAAATAAAATTACAGTAGCATCTACTCATTTCAAACTAAACAAAGGAATATATATCATGATATGTTAAGGTATCAAATTGATGGGCATCCTAGAAGTGACTAATAACATGCTAACTAACTTAATTTTAAAGAAAGAATTAAATCAATTAGGCCATGAAATTTCTAATTAAATAACAACTTTAAGCATATTTTTATTATCTAAATCATGTTAAAAGAAGAAATTAAAAACATGAAAATCTATATTGTCAAGAAAAACTACTTGAAAAAATAATGAATAAAACTAAGTGTTTTCATGAATTAATCCTAACATTTGCTAGCTAATTAATCCTAACACATGCTAACTATAACAAATTTATATTATTAATCTAATTATTCTTAATATATACTAACTAAAAAAATAAGACTATGAATCAACTAAACATAAAACATGAAATAATTAAATAAAATAAAGGTGAGAAAAGATTTTACCTCTTTCCGAGCTGCGAGATTGAAGCCGATGAGCGGAAGACAACTTCACCACCATCCAAGAGCTTGATGGAACTCCAATCTACAAAAAACAAGATTAAAAATTTAGACTCGAACCTTCGTGGGTTCGATCTTATAAGAACACTGTTCTTAGCCTAAATTTTGACTTCAATCTCCTATTTTCCTTAAAGAAAAATATAGATTGAAAGCTAGAAATTTTCACAACTTTTAGGCTGGGGACAAGAGTCCAAAAATTCTAGCCAAGTTAAGAAAATTTCTAACTTTGGGGTGGCTAAAACACCTCTCACTTCTCCCCTTTCTTAATGAAAATATGAACCTTTATATAGGCTCCAAAAATCCCAAATTCCTCAAGGATTTTCGATGTGGGAGACTTGTATTTTTTTTATTTTTTTTTTAGAAAAAAATAAAAATTTTAAAAATACAAACTATAATTAAACTAACATAACTATCATTGTATTTAGTTAAAATATAAAATCTATTCAAAGATGATTTTCGAATAACTACATAAATAGTAATCAAAGATATAGTTATATAGAAATATGTATATTATACTAAAATTTATAAAAAAAATAAAAATAGTTAAGAATAAAATGAAAATATCTTTGTTTTTATAAAAGCTAATTATTTCAAAAATGTTCAAAATTCAAAGAAACTCGATAGCTAATTTGCGTTGTGGAGGGCCAAAATTAGGTGTCAACACCTATATATGAGCATGAGGATGATCTTGAGGAGCCGAGACTAGCCTAGCCTCCTTCGATTCTCGATAGCACCTCGATGCTTCAGGAGTTGATTGTTTGGTTATTAGTAGATTGGGTGGTGCCCCTACTCCTAATGTTCTCTTAAGAACTTCAGGATCTCCTATTATAGTTGGTGGCACACCGCTTGTTTAGGGCCTAGTATGGGATTTCAGACTCCCAGTTCTTCTTTAGTGCCCTCTATTGAGCATCCGAGATTTGTAGATCCACTAGTTTCTGCTAGTGCAACCATGTCAGTGTATGAGCAGAAGAGTTTTGAGAGGTTTGTTAGATTGGCACTTTCCAGATATAATGTTATACCTAGGGAGAAGGCCTATGATTTCTTTAGTGAGTGCAGGACAAGTTGTTCAACTTAGGTATTTTAGAAGTATATTGAGTGGCTTACACTTTATTCCAGTTTGTAGGAGTGGCCAGGGAGTGGTGGAGATTTGTTCTTACTATAAGACCTACCCATTCTCCTATGATAGGTTGTGAGCAGGTAAATGAGATGTTCGATGAGAGATTTGTGTTGTATATCGTTCGCAATCAACACAGAGATGAGTTTGATATATTGGAGCAGGGTTGTCTATTACTATTTGAGTACAAGGCTCATTTTCATGAGTTTTCTATTTATGCTATGTCGAGTATCCCTATAGAGTTTGAGTAGATCCGTAAGTTAGTTAAGGGATTCATCAGTTATCTTCCGGAGGCCACAATCACTCTTGTGTTCTTGGGTGGCTCATTTCATAGTATTATTGACCACACTAGGATGATTGAGAGTATCTGACATGCTAGATAAAGTGGCACTTAGAGGTTCTATAATCAGGGCTAGTTTAGTGGCCATTCATCTTGAGGTAGAGAATATTCAAGTCTAGGCGCCTAGGGTTATCACGGTAGGCCAGTGCAAGTGGCGATTCAGAGTACAAATGGTGTAGGTGTATCCAGGCCTGGTAAGACTGGTCATAGTGGTACTTCGGGTTTGGGAGTACGTGCTGACAATTTTGGTTATCCTCTTCTGGGTTCATGTCTTCAAGGTTTATTTGTCTGTGATGAGTTTGGGAATAAGGCAAAGGATTTCCCCAAATGTGTTTCTTCTACTATTCAGCCCAGGTCACAAGCGGTTTGTGTTGCACCAGCTCCAACTGTTCGATGTGCTTCGTACAGTGTTAGAGATGGCACAAGGGGTGCGAAGGTAGAGCTCGAGGTAGTGCTCGTGGTGGTTCTCATACCAGTGGTGACTTTATGTTATGTTATACTATACTTGGTAGATCTAAGACAGAAGCCTTCGATGCAGTAATCACAGGTATCGGCCAGTTTTCCATTGCTATGCTTCAGTATTATTACTATTATTACTACTACAATTACTATTATTATTATTATTACTATTATTATTATTATTATTATTATTATTATTATTATTATTATTATTATTATTATTACTATTATTATTACTATTACTATTAGTATTACTACTATTAGTATTACTATTACTATTATTATTACTACTATTACTACTATTATTACTATTACTACTATTATTATTACTACTATTATTACTACTATTATTATTACTATTACTATTATTACTATTATTATTACTATTACTACTACTATTATTATTACTATTATTATTATTACTATTATTACTATTATTATTATTGTTGTTGTTGTTATTGTTGTTGTTGTTGTTGTTGTTGTTGTTGTTGTTGTTGATTTTATTATTATTATTATTATTGTTGTTATTATTATTATTATTGTTATTATTATTATAGTTATTATTATTATTATTACTACTACTACTACTACTACTACTACTATTATTATTATTACTACTATTATTACTACTATTATTATTGTTACTATTATTACTATTATTAATACTATTATTATTATTACTACTGTCACTATTATTATTACTAATACTATTATTACTATTGTTATTATTATTATTACTATTACTATTATTACTATTATGACTACTATTACTATTATTATTATTATTAGTACTATTATTATTATTATTACTAGTATTACTATTATTACTATTATTACTATTATTATTGATACTACTATTATTATTATTACTACTACTATTACTATTATTACTACTATTATTATTATTACTACTATTACTATTATTACTACTATTACTAATTACTACTACTACTATTATTACTACTATTACTACTATTATTACTATTACTACTATTATTATTATTACTATCTCTACATGATTTCTAACCATAAAGGCTGGTGAGCTATGAGGGGAGTTACTAGGTGTTATTAATTTAAGACTTAATAATTCCTTATTCTGTCTTTGGAATTCTTCTTGGTCATTGGGGTTGTATCTAATTGGTTAGAAACCATGCAGAGATAGTACGAAATAAAATAAGGATGGTTATTAATTATAAAATATTAAATGATAATACTATATTTGATGGATATTTCCTACCACATAAAGAAAGCCTAATTAATAGAACTACTAACAAAAAAATATTTTTTAAGTTTGATTGTAAAAGTAGATTTTTGCAAATAAAAATGGATAAAGATAGTATTCATTATACTGCATTTTCCACCTCGCAAGAGCAGTATGAATGGTTAGTCATGCCATTTGGATTAAAAAATGTCCCACAAATATTTTAAAGAAAAATGGATAATATCTTTAAAGATTATGACTATATATTTTCTACATTGATGATGTTTTAGTTTTGTCTGATAGCCTTGAAGAACACCTGATAAACCTAAATAAGTTTACTAACTTATGCTTAGAAAATGTATTAGCACTTTTTAAAAAGAAAGCAAGTTTATTAAAAAATGAGATATAATTTTTAGGAATGATAATTGACGGAAACGGTATAAAATTATAAAGACATATCGTCGAAAAGATATCTGTTTTCCCAGATAAATTAGTCGATAAAAAGCAAGTACAAAGCTTTTTAGGAATACTTAACTATGTTACGGATTATATTCAGAATTTGGCTGAACTAAGAAAGTCATTTCAAGAATTATTAAAAAAAGAAAAGAGCTTTGAATTTATTGAAGTCTTAATGAAAAAAGTAAAAGATATTAAAATTATTTGTAAAAACTTACCAAAATTACAATTATCAAAAGATAGTTATGATTTAATTTTAGAAACAGACGCTTCAGAACACTATTGGAGCGGTGTACTAAAAAGTTAGATTATGACTCTAATAAAAATAAGATTGGAAAAAGTCTATGTAGATATTGCTCTAGAACTTTTTCAGATACCCAAACAAGATACCATATTAATGAAAAAGAATTATTAGCTATAATAAAGAGTTGTCAAAAGTTTTATTACTTTTTGCTACCTAAAAGATTTACCCTCAGAGCAGATAATACCCAGGTAAAAGCCTTTTTTCACAACAATCTTCCATCTAAATCAGAATATAAATGATTTATCAGATGACAAATGCTTTTGTCTGAATATTTTTTTGATATTAAAATTATTCACTCTAATAAAAATCTTACAGCAGATTTCCTCACAAGAGATGGACAACGATATTAAGCAATAAATGAAAATACATCTGGAAGATATCAATAAATGCTTTGACGATATTCAGACTACCATCTCAAATATTATTAAAATTGCCAATTTCGACTGTGACCCCAAGATTGCTGATAAATTAATTAGATTATATGCAAAGATAACGTCCAAAGTCGGACAATATGAAGATAATTACGATATGATCAACGACCTGATCAAAATTAAAAAATCTGATAATACTACTGCTACTAATGATAAATATTACAAATGTCTTTTAGGTCTCAAAAGCCTTCAAAAGGAATATCGATTGGATCCATTGAAGAAAGATTAAATGCACTACAAACACAGGTTGAAGGACAAGAAATGATAATGAGAGATTTATTTTCTCTCAAAAATACACCTACAAGATATGTTGATTTTGGAGAAATTTATCCTCGAATTAATTACCTACAAGATTTCTCTCCTCAAGATATTAGATATTGGTATGATTTTGGAGCAATCAATTCGATATACCTAACTATTCCTGATTTTACTGAAATTGATAGACTCCCTAGATGGATAAAAAATGGTGTTCGTGATTATTACCTAAACAATTCCACTATCACCCTAAAAGAAACACTGGTTCATAAATTCTTCTCACCAGGACCAGATTATTTTAAAGAAGAAAGATATCCATCTTATCATTTAATCCAGTTGGGAAAATCAATCAATTTTTATATTTCTCAAAATGATAAAACTACTAAAGAATTTAATAAATTCACTGAAAATGATATTCATTATCGAAGAGCCATAGGATTCAGAATAATTCTACAAGGAATAGATAGTTGTTCTAAAAAGGGTTTCAGGACCTAGGAGGAGAAAAAATATACTCCTCAGTTATGATAGCACTAGCAAGGAATACTCCACCAGCTGCTGCCCGATATTTACAGACAAAATACAATATGATAGAATTTGTTTTTTTTGAAATCAAGCCCTCAGGCTCAAAAAAGATTATGCTAGCTCAGGCAACATATGAAGGGTACTTATGACTGTTGTTCCACAAGAAAGGAAAAAATGATAGAAGATGCAATGTCCACATCATCCGAATAAAGTTTGGACGCGTGGGAAAAGAGATAAGGATCAAGATGTAGAAGATAAGATTCATTTGGTAAGATAGAGACCCTTTTGTCATAATGATAAGTGGTCCTACTATCTTGTCTACTTTGACAAATGGAAGAAGATAAAGATAGACAAGGCAAGAAGATACGCAAGAAATCAAGGATAGAAGAAAAGACAAAGGAGATGATAACGACAAATATCTAACCTTTTGTCATTCTGTAATAATGTTTAAGAAGATAAGTGTGCATAGAAGATAAGGATGACATTTTGTCATTTTGTAGAAAAGTCATTTTTATATTTAGGTATAATGTCATTGTCAAGTACTATTAGACATGTAAAATGTAATTTTGAAGTCCGTCAGTTGATGTCCGTCTCCTTCGTCTATAAAAGGAGAAAGTTTGTAAACGAAAGGGCATCGATCGACTCTTGAAGCCTCTCTTTTTATAAAATATCCCCAATTACCAGATATGAAAAATAATAACTAAAGAGTTTGTGAGTATTTTCTGGAGCAAGGTTTTATTATTTCTATTATAATTACTTTTCTTTTATAAAAAGAATAGTCTCCCATTCTATATCACCCTTACGCCTTAGAGTAGAAAACAAACTAAGGTTGTGCTGAGTTATACTGAAGAAACGTCAGAGAAGTTACCTATTTTCAGGTTGGGATTGCAATATTCGGTAAAAATCTCGACGGATACCTGGTGTAATTTTGGTCAAAACAACACATGTATGGAAACGTGTTGGACCCTTATCTTTTTATTCAAGTTAAGATATTATGCTGTTATAATATCCTGTTACTCTGGAAAATTACTTTAATTCAAAATATTATGTTAATTTTAGACATAACATATTCCTCCCCAGGAGGCTTTATTTTACTTGTTAATAAAGATGATAATGTTATTAGATATAAAAATATACCTACTCGGATACTTGACTTATTGAACCAGTGATTTTCTGGACTCTCTCTCCACGTTAGTATCAGAGCCATGATAGATATTAAATACGTAGAGGTAGATATTACTCAAAACATGTCCATGCCCTCATTAGATATTAATATTAGACAAGAAAATAGTGAAGATAAATTTGATAAAATAACTAATTCTTTAAGATGTGATGAAAATTTTAATGACATAGATATAAAATAAAAAAGCATCCCTCTTTTTCAGATATAAAAATAGATAATAACTATCTATGGAAGTTTAGAAAACATTTAAAGGATACCCATGACGGTAAAGAAAAATGCAAAAAATTATGTTAATTTTAGACATAACACATTCCTTCTCAGGAGGCTTTATTTTACTTGTTAAACAAGATGATAATGTTATTAGAGCGAATAATTTCAATATCAAAAGATTATTCAGATAAAAGCATTTGCCATCTGATAAATCGTTTATATTCCGGTTTAGACGGAAGATTGTTGTGAACAAAGGTTTTTTACCTGGGTATTATCTGTTTTGAGGGTAAATCTTTTAGGTAGCAAAAGTAATAAAACTTTTGACAACTCTTTACTATAACTAATAATTCTTTTTCATTAATATGGTATTTTGTTTGGGTATCTGAAAAAGTTCCAGAGCAATATCGATATATACTTTCTCCAATCTTATATTTATTAGAGTCATAATCTAACTTTTTTAGTACACCGCTCCAACAGTGTTCTGAAGCGTCTGTTTCTAAAATTAAATCATCACTATCTTTTGATAATTGTAATTTTGGTAAGTTTTTACAAATAATTTTAATATCTTTTACTTTTTTCATTAAGACTTTATTAAATTCAAAGCTATTATCCTTTTTAATAATTCTTGAAATGACTTTTTTAGTTCATCCAAATTCTGAATGTAATCTGAAGCATAGTTAAGTATTCCTAAAAAACTTTGTACTTGCTTTTTATTAACTAATTTATCTAGGAAAACAGATATCTTTTCGATGATATGGCTTTGTAATTTTATATCGTTTCCATCAATTATCATTCCTAAAAATTATATCTTATTTTTTAATAAGCTTTCTTTCTTTTTAGAAAGTGCTAATCTATTTTCTAAGCATAAGTTAGTAAACTTATTTAGGTGTATCAGGTGTTCTTCAAGGCTATCAGACAAAACTAAAATATCATCAACGTAGACAAATATATAGTCATAATATGATTGGGTATATCTAAAAATTTCACCTATGAAAGAGGTTCCTTGATATGTTAACCCCTATGGAATAATGAGGTATTTTGGCAATGTGGCCTATGAATTTGATTTACCCACATAGCTAGAATCAGTACATCTAGTGTTTCATGTGTCCTTCTTGAAGAAGTACATTGGTGTTCCGACTTCATGTCATGACCTATACTAGGTTTTAGATATGACACGGTGATCGAAACTATGAAGGTCTTCAACCAAGCCTCTTGATGTATCGTAAGCATAAATAAGGTAAAATAAGCAGAAATAACATAGGAAAGAGTCTCAAAACATGAATCATAAAAGTATGGGACTACAACAACCTAGACTCAACCTAATTTGTCCAGCAAATTGCCTCTACTAATCAAGAAGGGAAGGGGCTAAGACATGTCCCCAGCTCACCCTCAACATGAATATAACAGAAGTCTTTAAAATGGAACAAACTCATAAATCGCCCTCAATAGAGGAGGACTCAACAATCCTCCTAGGGTAGCAACTCAACTAGCCACTTGTGGAAGGAATGTGATCCTCGACTCGTACATTATGAGACAATGTAGGCAACAATTATTTTTTGGTATATTTGAATGTACTAAGTATGTGGGCCTGCCGTGCACTATAAATCATAGGATTCAATTATAAAATAACATACATGATAAAGGAGGATAGGTAAATTAATGTGAAAACCATAATGATCAAATCATTAAGAGACATAGTTGAGATCATAAAAGAACATAAAGACAGTATACATATGTGGGATAGAACCATAACCGACAATAAGACCATGCGAGTTATAATATGAAATCCCGATGTCTCCCTATACAATGGAAGAAAGGGGAATATACTTACCAAGGTAGACTCTACCCCGCTAAGAGGGTCATGAACATGTTATATATGTGGATCCACTAGCTAGGCCATAAAGACAAATCCTATGGCGGCACATAGTTATGAGACAAGGGACTTTATATAAGGACCCCATAGGTCTAGTTCCCACCTCAAGCCTCATTTGATTCTAAGTCAAATACCACGGAATACATAACATAGTAATCATATTTAGCATATATTCATATACTTATTCATAGGTTTCAAAAGTCATGGAGTAACTCATTTCATATCATAATTGCAATGTGAGTAAAAACCTTCAACATCATAAATTATACTTGCATAATTTATGTCATTAGGTTCCTAGATCACCAATTAAGGATCCTAAGTCCTCTCTTTCATAACTTGCTTGAAACTCATATCTTAATCATAATTAAAATCCGTAAACATAGCTTTTACGTGAAATTAAGGTAGAAACTTATATACATAGTCGATTTGATTGAAAATCATGACATTGGATTGAAAACATGCATGTTCACACTACTTGTATCAACCCATACATAATTCATGAAAGTACCATCAATTAGATAAATAATTTAATCAAATGTCATATAATTCATCATGAATAAGAGAACCCAATGCATTATCATTGAAATTGGGGCTTTTGAATTGAAAATCATAAGAATACTTTTAAAGGAACCTTGGGACATAGTGGGTGGAAGGGCCCATCGATAAATCCCCACCTAACATGTGAATTGACCTTGGAATTGAGAGAAGAAGACTTGTTTTTACATAAACCCTAGCCAAAAACCTTGATGAAGGAGATGATCTCTTAATGGAACCTTGGGAGAGAAGTCTTAAAGTTTTTTGAGATTTAATGAGGAATTGAAAAGGGTTCTAAGAGTATTTAGGATGGTTTAACATTAGGAATCTAGTCCTAAAAACATCCACATAAATTAATAAGATAAAGAGAAAATGACCAAACTACCCCTCATTAAACTTGGTCGGAAGAATCCATGACTTCCCTTCTATGAGTTGTAAATATGTTGATGAGTCGTAGGGATGACTCGTCTTGCAGTTCCTGAATAACTCTGGAATTCTATCTCTCTGAACGTCCTCTATGGCTCATCTTCACGAGTCGTAATCCTCGCTAAGACTCGTCCTGTTGAGTCATAGAAATGGTCATCTTCATGAGTTGTAATCCTCTTTATGACTTGTCCTGTTGAGTCATAGAAGAGGTCCTGAGACTCAATAGTTGTTAAAGTTCAGACACTGCACTACGACTGAGTTTTACTATTCATCGACTCCTTCATGAGTTATCAAATGGCTAGTAGACCCATACACTTCACTTATCAGTTTTTTCAACCTTTCACTCACTTCCACGAATCATCTAGAATACTCATAAAAGTCCCTATGAGTTATACACCCACTCTTAGACTTAGGGATTGTCCCATTTTTCTTGAATTCTCTTTCGTTCGACTTCTCAACTTGCGGGGTCTTACACTTATATTGCACCTTTACATAGTGTTGGTGTAAAGAAAAGTCTCTCTTATATAGAGGTCCTAGTTGAGATTCTTGATTGTCAGGTCTGTAAGTTGAGAAACAAGTAAGTTGATTTAGAAAAGCCCTTTGGAGGAATCAGTTAGTTGACAGAGCTATTCGGGAAGAAGAAGCAACTATGATGGTCAAGTACCCCCACCTCTTTCCTTCCAGATCAGTCCTAGAATGATCTAATAATTCCTCTATAGTGCTCTATTCAGTTTCATGTCCTTCAGTTCTTCTCATGTCTCAGTATTTATACATGTTAATAAAATCAATCCAATCTTCATTTCTTAGTTTGGACTCAATCTCTCCATAAGCTTTTCAATGTTTAGCTTTCAATCTTGGGATTACAGATCTCTCCCTATTCTTTTCAGCCTTGTTAGACTCCATTCAAGGATGAATGCTCCCTAAGGGGAGTTATTATAACACCTCGAAATTCCCAAGTCCAGATTAAACCTTAAAATGTTAGAAAAAGAACTGAAGTCTGCAGAACATTGGGTTTTATGAGCATCATCTATGGACCTTAGTTTAAACCATGAGTTGTACATGAGGCTTGTAGACCAACTTCAGAAATAGGGAAAAATAGTTTGAGATTTATGAGTTAGGTTTATGACTCATAAACCCTTTTATGGGTGATAGACTTAAGTCCTGATCAACTTCAGAGACTTGTACTTTCAACTTAACAGGAAGGGCTAAGTCTATGAGTCGTAAACCCATTTATGGATCATAGATTGGATTAATTTAACAAGTTTAGAAACTCAAAAATTCTCTAATTCTTATTGACACATTTTAGGGGTTGTAGATTAATCTACGAACTGGAATTAAGGGATTCTTAATGACTACTCTCCTTCTCAAGCATAATACCCAAAAAATTAGATTTCTTCTCTCTCAAGTTTCCTCTCAAGAAAAGATCTAGGGTTATTCATCCTCAAGCTTTAGTCCAAGAATTCAACTAATGTCTTCACTCTAGGTATGTGGGTGTCTTTTTCCCATTGAATCCCAAAGAACCCTCAACTTTTTTGTTTATGATTTCTACAAGACCTAAGTTTTCATGGTTAGCATGTATTTTCTAAGTAATTCAGTTCTACTTCATGAATAGTCTTAGCTTGCGTGTTTGTACTTATAATACTATATTTAAATGGTATTTTCATGAACCCTGAGAGAATAAATATTTTCATGACTCATAATTATGTCTTTTAGATGCATGTTTCAGATTACCTGATTTTATGATTTAAGATACTTTCAGATAAAGTGTCTCTCAAATATTATCAGTAGTTTATCAATCTTATCATGATTCATGAACTACCAAAATATTATTAGTTATCAACATGATTCAGTATTATCAGATTATTACTGTCTTCAGTTTAATTACATATTTCAATTGGAAATTTTACTTAGAACCGAGTGGACCAAGGGATGAAGGCTCACCCGTTAGTTGAGGCATGTGGTACTAGTAGCAATCCCTAAGTTCTAGAAGTATCTGCTAACATAGGACTATAAAGACTCCTATTAATTGAGGCTGACTCCTTAGTCTATTGCATACATTACCTTAGTGGATCCATACTAATGCAGATCATTCTTTATACCTTGGCAAAGAATATTGAGCCCTTTTGATAGGTATTATACATCAAACTCCATGTAGTAGCTCACATGTTTATATGTCAATTTTAGTATCTCTTGCAGTTCAGTTTTGAGTTGTTGTATGACCAAGTATTCGGTTACTTCAGTATAACTTTATCTAATTTAATATTATTTACTTGGTCAATACATCAGCATGTCTTTACAGTTTAGCATATTCAGTTGTTATGTTTATCATGATTATTCTACATACGCATTACATTCAAAGTACTGACCGCGTACTTTCTTACCTATATTATTTGATAATATAGTTTTAGATGCTCAGCATTGGGGCTGTTGTTAGTTGTAATGACCCTCAAGGTTATTTTTGAATTTTTCCAATCTTTTCATCCCTTATAGCTTTTTTCATTAAGATCCTAAGTCATTTATGATTTGTTGGCAATGACAGCTCAGTCGCATGGTCGTTCATGTGAGTTTTATGTCCATTTCCCTATTTTGGAGCTTTTGGAGTTTAAACGATTGAATTCAATCAAAAATCTAGGAAAATAACCTCAGAATGAAATTTTGACAATTTCATCAGCTCTGAAATGGCTAAATTAGGCTAGTATCATGGTTAGCATGAGTATCGAGGCAATCAATGCGAGTTTGAGGCCATTTGGCATTTTAGTCTTTAAAATTTTTCCTAAGGTTGATTTTGGTCAAAGTTCTTGGAAAACGCATTTGGATTGAAATTTTGTCTGTGCAGTTGGCCATAGAATGTCAAGTTTAGTCTAGAACGACCTTTTTTTCGTGTCCTAAGGCTTCTAGTCTCATTCCAAACAAATTTAGGGATTTTGGTTTAATATGGTGCATGAGTGTGGGACCCACTTTATGTCAAGATGGCCTCGAATAGAAACTTTGAGTGCGTCGTTGAGTCTAGAATGTCAAATTTGATTGGGTAGCATAGTCTGTTTGTGCGCACGAGATTTAGAATAAATCTGAAGCATCCCGTCGGAGTATTTTTCCAACTCCAAACTCAGCTGATGCATCCCTTCATGGTGCATCATGGATTGTTATTCATGTTGGCAAACCTGGTCTTCACGATCGTGAGAAATGGTCCGGCAGGCCTTTGCATTTGCGAACCTGGTCCTCGTGATCGCAAATAATGGTCAGGCTAGCCATTGGAATCATGAATCTAGTCCTCGCGTTCGCAATAGTCATTTTACTAGTCCATTTAATTAAGAATCAACCCTTTTTTCAACCCAACCCCTCCATTTATTCTTGCGATTTTGGGATCTAGAAAGCTCCAAATTAGGTGATCCTAAGTTCTAAGCTTCTTTTTGGTTGTGGCTATGCGGTGGAGTGTTCGGGGGAGCGTGAAGATCAACTATTTATGGTAAATTCTGCCTTAGAGGGGCTTCCCAAGCTTATTTAGGGCTTTAATGGTGAAATTATTTATTAGGATATTTTCTCTCACTTTGAGCATCGATTTATGCCCTATTTTGGGGTACAAGCTCAATAATGTGTTTAAAACCTTTTCATGGAGTCGTTTTTCGAATTCCCATTATGTGTTCCACAATCTCATTTTTGATCCAATTTTGGTTCTATCTCCAAAAAATATGATTTTAGTATCAAAATATTCGTATTGTTGAGGAGATCAATATTTTGATAGTTTGGAGGCAATTGGAATCGTTTTTAGAGAGAAAAGCGACCGAGAAGTGGAGTTTGAGTGCGTGTGTTCGCCTTTGAGGTATGCTACAGTCTCCTTTCTTTTGATTGTGCTTTATGAGGTAGTGTGTAGTATAAATTGATTGTGCTTTGGATTGTATGTGACGGATTAGGCTTGATTCCTACTTCTTGGTTCTTGGTCCCAGCTTGAGCCTTAGGTTAGGTTGCCTTTATGAGACTTCCAGTCAAGTTGGTAAGGATTTTGATTATTCCTTAGTTTGGCCATGATTAGCCTATTCTAGGTGGCGTATTTAATATTTTTTTGTGGTTGGTGGAATTATGCCTTAGAATTGAGTTTGGGATGATCCTTAGTTGAAGTAGCTATCGTTGGTGTGAATTTTTGAGACTTAGTGTCCTTTTCTATTGTAACACCTATTTTGAAGCCTTGGTGTAGTGATTCCCACTTGATTAGGCTTGTGAATTACTGTTGGATCCCATTTTTTTATTTACAGCTAGAAGCCCCTACGCTTTCTTTTTGCCATTTGGCGGGGCTAGCTGTGTTTGTATTCTCAGGGTTTTAGTCCTAGTTGGATCTAGAGGTATACATTGACTAGCTAAGAACATGTTTCCTTATTTTATCCTCCTTTTTACTCGTTAGGGTTGAGTTCCCTCTTGGGCCTTGTGGTTGAGTTAGAGGAACAGATTTGAGCTTTAGGCCTTGGTTAGAGGTCGGTTGCATGTGTTAGTCTTATTTCTATGCCCTAAAAGGTAAGGTGCTTGTGGCGTCATTATTCTATGTGATTCTGCATGTTGTTTGGGTTCTAATGATGCATGCATTGCATTGGATCATTGTTTTCTCATGGATGTAGTAGACCCTAGTGCATGCATTGGTCCTTGGCATTAATTTGAGAAAGTTGGGTTGTAACTCAAACTATTTTATAATGATTTTTCTAAAATGGAGGTCATACAACTTTTATGATATCAGATCGAGGCATCGTGGATGCACTCAATTTAATTTTTGGTTCAATCGGAGAGAGCTTCCGATCCTTTCTATTCTGATTTTACTATTTATCTCTGGTCACCATAATAGAGCAGAATTTTGGTTATGAAAATACAAATTTATATCTATATTAATATAAGACTTGGATTGGGATCATCCAAGTATATAGGGGCATTCCCGAGCCCATATGGTGATCCTAGAGAGGCACATGGGTTCTACTTCCCGGTCGGAACTGGAAGTAAGTGTATATTTCTTAGTATGAGGCATTTGGCATAGATGGTACTGCTAATTTTACTACATGACTTTCATTCATACATGCATTGCCTATCACCAGCATAGTTGTTTGTACCTGTCAGTAGTATGGGATGTCATGCGGGTTTACCTCTTTATGAGTGAACTTTCTCTGTACAATTGATACGTTCCTTTGGGCCTTTATGTGATATATGTGTTTACTTATGTTAGTAGGTTGTCACTTAGTTTTCTCCATCGTAGTATATTGTCGTGTTTAGTTCTTGGGATGGCGCCACCAGGTACGTCCTTGGTTCCTTACTTGTTTCCTATCTTCTGTCTCTTTCTTATTTAAGATGTTCTTATTGTAGGCTTTTGTATTATTCTGTTAGTTACTTGTGATGTATACCCTTGCTTACATGTTCTTTATACTTGCTTTATCTTTGGAGCTCAGTTGGTCGATGCCTATTAAGTGCCATTTGGTTGTACTCATACTACACTTCTATACCCTACAGATGATAGTACGGGTTTTCACTACTGATTTGGATATCCTGCGGAGTAGCGCTTGGATT